>NW_025536981.1:0-44505 GCF_020615455.1 Coregonus clupeaformis
TTTTTTTTTATAATATGTTTATTATTTTCCAATAAAAATAAAGTAAAAGAGACAGCAATACAAACAATGACATTCATTGTACTGTTGGATGGGATGGCCAGTTTAGAGGACAAAACAAAAGTTAACTCACACATACACAAAATAAAACAAAATCCTATTAGGTGGTACGTGTATAAGAAGACAGCATATAGTCATTACAAGCAGTGTAGTTCAGCCAAAAATAAATATTGAGTGGAGTACAGCACAGAGTAGCAGCAGATCGTCAGCCCAGTTATGAAGCGGGACTAGACCATTTATCCAGTATCGGCTGCCATATTTTGTAAAACAATGGACTTCTATTGGAGGTGTTGTATCGAATCTTTTCCATATGGATTACATTCCCTAAATCCCGTAACCACATTTCAAAGGTAGGTACAGTCTCCAATTTCCAAAATTGCAATATGAGCCTTTTGGCTAATAGAGTACAAAGAGAGACAGCTTTCCCCTCCTGGTTATTCCCATCAACTGTACCAAACAGAGCGATCAATGGGTCTGGGGCTAGAACTCTATCAAAGGCCTTAGATAAGTAATCAAAAATGAGAGCCCAGTAAGCCTGTAATTTAGGGCATGTCCAGAATAAGTGGGACAACGTCCCCTCCTCCTGCTTGCACCTCTCACACAGTGGTGAGTTGTCCGGGAATATTT
The DNA here is from genome assembly GCF_020615455.1 of Coregonus clupeaformis. Taxonomy (NCBI): domain Eukaryota; kingdom Metazoa; phylum Chordata; class Actinopteri; order Salmoniformes; family Salmonidae; genus Coregonus; species Coregonus clupeaformis. The sequence continues at coordinate 685 of NW_025536981.1, forward strand.
TATGCAGTTTTACTTTTGAGTAGTGTAACCTGTGTATCACCTTAAACTGTACAAGGTTGTGTCTGGCATTCACTGAACTGTGGTTTATATTCCTGAGAGCTTCTATCCAGTCCTCATTTGAGATTTCTGAACCAAGTTCTTGTTCCCAAGCCCTTTTAATGGTGTCTGTGGATACCTCTATGTGGGCCTGTAGCACATCATACAGTCTGGAGACCGACCCTTTTGAATGGGGTTTGACAAGGATCAAGCTATCTAATGTAGGACTATTTGGCTTCATGCCATACTGTGGGATGTGTGTCCTTAAGAAATTCCTGATTTGGAGGTATCTGAAAAAAATGTGTTGTTGGCATGTTGAACTTTGCCTGTAGTTGTTGAAATGAAGCTAACTGACCATCTATGTATAGATTACCAATTGTTGTGAGCCCCTTCTCCCTCCACTGTGAAAACACCACATCATCCATTGCAGGGTGGAAAGCATGATTCCGGCTAATCGGGCTGTCTATGTACACAGTGGGTATGTTAAGAAAATCCCTAATCTGTTTCCAGATCCTAAGAGTATGACAAATGACTGGATTGGAGTCATAAGTGGCTTTTTTCACATATGATGGGCTATTAACAAGTGCAGGGAGTGAGGAACGTTGACAGGAGGCCTGCTCAATCAAAAGCCATGAAGGCATATCCTTCCGTCTCATCTCAGGTAAACTTTCCCTCCAGAAAGACACAATGTTCAGATTAGCAGCCCAATAATACAGTTTGAAGTGAGGAAGGCCAAAGCCCCCTCTATCTTGTACTTGCATAAATGCTTCTTTGCAATTCTGGCTGCCTTGTTATCCCATAAAAATGGAGTTACTATTGAATCCAGTTTCTTAAAATAGCTTTGTGGTATGAAATTGGGTAGACATTGGAAGAGGTAAAGAAACCTGGGTAGGACAACCATTTTAATAGCGTTTATACGACCAACCAAGGAAATAGGCAGAGTTTTCCAGAAATCTATATTTTGTTTAAGCTGATATATTTTCATGTCCCAATTCACTTTCAATAGCTGGTCAAGGTCTCTTGTCACTACAATGCCAAGGCTTGTGAACTTGTCCCTCACTGTTCTAAACGGGGTAGATTGCAGAAATTGCATATCCACAGGCCGTGATATTGGCATCATCTCACTTTTTTGCCAGTTTATCTTGTAGCCAGAGAAGGAGCCGAATGTGTTTATCAAGTTAAGTAATGGTGGAATAGACGTTTTAGGCTTGGACAAAAACAAAAGAACATCGTCTGCATATAGGGAAATTTTGTGCTGTGTGTCTTTTATTTTAACAGAGGCTATATCGGCACATGCCCGAATGCGCGTAGCAAGGGGTTCCATGGCTATAGCGAAGAGAGCAGGCGAAATAGGGCACCCTGTCGGCACCCCTTGAACAGGCGGAATGACTGCGACATTTCCTGATTGGTCACCACGGACGCCATTGGGTGTGCATAAATAATTCTTATCCAATTAATAAATTCCTTTCCAAATCCGAAATGCTCCAGAACCGACATCATATACTTCCACTCAATCTGATCAAACGCCTTCTCTGCATCAAGAGCTATTACCACTGCCTCAACTTTATGATCATGATACATTACGTTGAAAAGGCGTCTCAAATTGTAGTATATATGTCGGCCCGGGATAAAACCTGTCTGGTCAGGGTGTATGATGTCGGAAATATATTTTTTCAATCGGTTTGCCAATATCTTTGTCAACACCTTGTTTTCTATGGGGAGTAACGACACGGGGCGATACGACGACATCTCCATGGAATCTCTATCTTTTTTCAAGATCAGGGCTATTGTAGCCTCATACAGTGTTTGTGGGAGTTTGGTATTTTCTTTGGATTGTTGAAACATTCGCAGCATAAGTGGAGATAGACTAGCGCAGTACTTCTTATAGAATTCTATTACATATCCATCGGGCCCAGGGGCCTTGCTGTTTGGAAATTGTGCTATCGCTGTGTTAATTTCATCTAAGGTTATCCCTGCATCGAGTGCGGCAGCTGCCCCCTGTCTAGTTTAGGAAGTTCACAATCAGCAGAAAGCGTTCCATAGTTTGTGGATCAGTAGCATCGCATTTTGATTGGTATAGCTCTGAGTAAAACTGTGCAAAGCATTTATTAATGTCCTGCGGATCTGTTACTATTTTACCCTTCTTGTCTTTTATTTTGTGAATAGCTCTAGATGCTTGTACATGCCTTAGCTGTCTTGCTAATAATTTATGTGGTTTGTCCCCCAGTTCAAAATAACTTTGTTGCGTTCTAGCAAGTAAAGAGCCCACCCCGTTCCGAAAGGATGGTATTGTATTCATACTTTAACTTTGTGATCTTCTCAAGGACTGTATACGAGGAATTTGTCCTAAAAACGTTCTCCTGTTCCCCTAACTCTCTTTCAATTTCTCTCAGCCTAGTATTGGCACGTTTCTTCCTCTCTGATGTATAAGAAATAATGTAACCTCTAATCACAGCCTTTAGAGATTCCCAAAGGGTGGAGTCGTCAACATCCCCCGTGTCGTTAGTACTGAGGAAAAAGGCAATCTGCTCCTCCAAATACTGACAAAAAGCCTCATCTTTCAACAGGTATGCGTCTAAGCGCCACGGTCGCCGACCTGTCGACATATTGTCGAGTTTCAGCACCATGGACAGAGGAGAGTGGTCCGTAATTAGAATGGGGTGATAGGTAACCGACTCAGCTGCTGAGATTAGTTTGGAGTCCAACAAAAAATAGTCAATTCTGGAATATGATTTATGAACTGATGAGAAGAAAGAATAATCCCTGTCTGTTGGGTGCGTCAGTCTCCAAATATCGACAATGTTAAGGTTTGTCATCAATGTATTTAGACAGACACTGGCATTTGATTGTTGAAGTGACCTTGATAGCTGTTTATCTAAAAGAGGGTCTAACGTACAGTTAAAGTCACCTCCAACAATAACACTTGTATCCGAGATATTTGGTATGGCCTTAAATACCCTTTGAAAAAATAATGGATCATCGAAGTTGGGTCCATATAAATTGACCAAGGTTATTGGTTTTGAATTCAGTGTACCAGCCACAATAATATACCCGACCATTAGGATCTGAAATCGAGGTTGAGTAAACAAAAGGAATGTTTTTCCTTATCAGGATTGCTACCCCTCTCGCTTTTGCATCAAAGTTAGACTGGTATATCTGACCGATCCAGCCGACTCGTAGCTTGGCCTGCGCGGGGCGTTTAATATGAGTTTCTTGAAGAAGCACTATGTCAGCACCCAGTGATTTAAGATGAGAAAAAACCTTAGCTCGTTTCACGACATGCCCTAATCCATTACAGTTCCAGCTGACTATCTTTATTCCACCTGGTCTACTCTGTGCTCGGTCACTATGTGGCATTTCTTATTTTAAAGCAAATTGCTGCTGTCATACAAAACCCAGAAGAAAAACGTCCCGCCGCATGCGGAGCTTGTCATGCCACCTGTACTAATAAACGTGAACATAAAACACAGACCCCAACCCCCTCCCGTCCCTTTACTGAGTGACTTCCCCAAACGAAGCACTCCTTGGCTAACACACAAACGTTAGGGTGTCTAGACATAAAGCTTGAACTAACTCGTCGTCTATAGATGCTCCGCATATAAACTAATATTAAATAACACTTAACTTAACTCTCATGTTAGGGGGTGAGTGGCGCTAAAACATGACATGCCAAACAATGCTATATTAGCCACAACATCTCACCTATCCTATAAGTCCCAATTTCTGATCTTCTGATCGAAAAGACATAGGCCGGAAATTCAATTCACACACATTCCTGGCCTGTATTTGGCCATTTAGCCTGCTGGCACAGCCGTTCTGTATCCTCAGCCGGGGAGCTTGCTTGTCAAGAACAGATCTGCCTCTTTTGCGTTGTCAAACGTACGTGTTGATCCCTCGACTGTCACCTTAAACCGGGCTGGGAAGAGGAATCCATATCGGATGTTGGCCGCCCTGCATTTGTTGCGTACCTCATCATACTCTTTCCGTTGGTTCCTCACCTCCAAGGTAAGATCTGGGTAGAAAGACACCCTGGCTCCGTTGTAGTTAAGGGGGAACTTTTGACTAGCCAGCTTGAGGATGAGATCCCTGGTGTGGGGATAGTGCAGCCTTACAATGAATGGCCTTGGTGGCCCGCCCTTGGCCGGCTTCGTTGCCTGTGCTCTGTGTGCGCGGTCGATCAGGATGGCCGTTTTGAAGTGTTCACTCCCCAGCAATGCCGGTATCAGCTCCGAGACAAATTCAGTGGGTTTCCCTTTCTCCGTGTCCTCCTGGATCCCACATATTCGGATGTTCTGGCGTCTTGAATGCGACTCGAGCATTTCCAGTCGGGCCTTCAGGGTTTTGTTGTCATTTTTGAACGTTGCGCACTGTTTCTCTATGTCCTGTAGCCTGGCCTCGTGATCGATTGTCGTCTGCTCAACCTCGTGCACCCTTCCCTTAGTTGCCTTCACAGTTTCGGCCAAAGTCCCAATACTCTTTGAGATATCAGCCAACCTTGTGTCCACCTTCTTGCTTAGTGCGTTTATGGCAGCCAGTATGTCACTTTGAGTAGGATCTGTGGGGAACTCTTGGAAGCTAGCCTCTTCAGCTAGCTCCTCGTGGGTCGGCGACGTTGAAATTGGTTCGTTGTCTATCTCATTCCAATTATCTTGTTTAGCGCCCCCTTTTTTGTTGCCTTTTCCCTTTGTCATATTTGTTTGAAGTTATAGGTTGTGAGAGGTTAAGATAAATATTAATTTGTTTCAAAATTGAGCGGAGCTCTAGCAATGCACGTCTACTCCATAGCACGCTCTCTAGCGCCCCCTCACTTTAGTGCCTTATTGCAAACAGGATGCATTATTATGTACAGGCTTCCTTCTTTTCACCCTGTCAATTAGGTTAGTATTGTGGAGTAACTACATCCTCAGTTTTCTCTTATTACAGCCATTAAACTCTGTAACTGTTTTAAAATCACCATTGACCTCATGGTGAAATTCCTGAGTGGTTTCCTACCTCTCTGGAAACTAACTGAGTTAGGAAGGATGCCTGTATCTTTGTAGTGACTGGGTGTATTGATACACCATCCAAAGTGTAATTAATAACTTCACTATGCTCAAGTGCCCTTCTTTGGAATTGGAAAACCTCCCTGGTCTTTGTGATTGAATCTGTGTTTGAAATTCACTGCTCAACTGAGGGACCTTACAGATATATTGTATGTGTGGGGTACAGAGATAGGTAGTCATTTAAAAATCATGTTAAACACTATTATTGCACACAGAGTGAGTCCATGCAACTTGTTGACTTGTTAAGCAAATGTGTACTCCTGAACTTATTTAGGCTTGCCATAACAAGGGGTTGAATATTTATTGACTCAAGACATTTCAGCTGTTCATTTTTTATTAATTTGTAAAAATGTCTAAAAACATAATTCCACTTTGACATTATTGTGTGTAGGCCAGTGACACAAATGTAATCAATTTTAAATCAGGCTGTAACACAACAAAATGTGGAAAAAGTCAAGGGGTGTGAATACTTTCTGAAGGCACTGTATTTTAATTAAAAACGTTATTTTTAGTAATTATTTCATACTATTTAAATCCTTCCACAAGATATAGTCCCGACACAAATCTAGGGTGGCTACCCAAGCCGGCTGGTCATTTGTTCTATCGGTTTCGGTTGCTAGCGACGCGACCCAGTCGTTCGTTCTAAATGTTCCATTGCCATACTGGCTGGCAACGTTCTTATCCATTGCTTGCTTGCTAGCCAACTACGGCTAACTTACAGTCAAAAAGTGCAGTCAGAATGACAGCAAATTTGCCGCATTTGCATTTGTTTAAGCTGTTTTCTAGTTAAATTTATTTGGATACATCCATAACAATGAGCTAATGAGGCGTGATTTCGACTGGCATATAACATGTGCTCACTCGTCAGGACACTGTTGTTCAGAGGAGCTAGCCAACAACACAGCTAACACAATCACTTCAAACTGAAGCTGTTAAGACTGCAAACTAGCTGCACTTCGTTTCGTTTGACCTTTTTTCAATTTACATTTCTTTGTATATATCCATATAAATGATGCCAACTGATTCATGATTTCGACTGGCTGAGAAACGCTGCCTGCCTGTCTGTCTCGTCCTGACTCCCGACAAGTTCATTACTATGGGACAGCTGGAGATCGAATTTGAATATTGAAACAATGTTGCAAATGTCGGAGACAGACAGCAAGGTTTATACAAATCTCCATTGAACGCTAAATGTTAGTCTAAAAGAAATGTGAGATAATGTCTAGATGCTTGTTAGAGTGAAGATCAAGTTTATAAATTGCTTGGCTGGGCTGATGAGACAGAGGATTGCACAGTCAGATGGAACAGAGTAAATAGGCATTTTGACGTCATAGATTCAGCCGGTGGTAATTTGTGGAATAGACACCGGCTGGAATGCGGTTTTAACCAATCTTTTATAATACAAGAGAACCACCTGATGTGTGTGATTTAACCCGAGTTACGGTTTGGGAATGTATATGACAGGAGGCTACAACAACAAGCAAATGGTTAAGTTTTAGGTCAGGGGTTAGTTGCTGCAACGCCACCTTCTTTTAACACCATCTCAAATATATATATATATATATATATATATATATATTATATAAACAAAAGTATGTGGACACCCCTTCAAATTAGTGGATTCGGCTATTTCAGCCACACCGGTTGCTGACAGGTGTATAAAATCGAGCACACAGCCATGCAATCTCCATAAACAAACATTGGCAGTAGAATGCCCTTACTGAAGAGCTCAGTGACTTTCAACATGGCACCGTCATAGGATGCCACCTTTCCAACAAGTAAGTCAGTAAACTTTCTGCCCTGCTAGAGCTGCCCCGGTCAACAGTAAGTGCTGTTATTGTGAAGTGGAAATGTCTAGGAGCAACAACGGCTCAGCGGTGAAGTGGTAGGCAAAACAAGCTCACAGAACGGGACCGCCGAGTACTGGAGCGCGTAGCACGTAAAAATAGTCTGCCCTCGGTTGCAACACTCACTACCGAGTTCCAAACTGTCTCTGGAAGCAACGTCAGCACAATAACTGTTCGTTGGGAGCTTCATGAAATGGGTTTCCATGGCTGAGCAGCCGCACACAAGCCTAAGATCACCATGCACAATGCCAAGTGTCGGCTGGAGTGGTGTAAAGCTCGCCACCATTGGACTCTGGAGCATTGGAAATGCGTTCTCTGGAGTTATGAATCCCGCTTCACCATCTTGCAGTCAGACGGATGAATCTGGGTTTGGCGGATGCCAGGAGAATGCTACCTGCCAGAATGCATAGTGCCAACTGTAAAGTTTGGTGGAGGAGGAATAATGGTCTGGGGCTGTTTTTCATGGTTCGGGCTAGGCCCCTTAGTTTCAGTGAAGGGAAATCTTAATGCTACAGCATACAATGACATTCTAGACGATTCTGTGCTTCCAGCTTTGTGGCAACAGTTTGGGGACGGCCCTTTCCTGTTTCAGCATGACAATGCCCCGTGCACAAAGAGAGGTCCATACAGAAATGGTTTGTCGAGATCAGTGTGGAAGAACTTGACTGGCCTACACAGAGCCCTGACCTCAACCCTATCGAACACCTTTGGGATGAATTGGAACGCCGACTGTGAGCCAGGCCTAATCGACACGTTGCCCGACCTCACTAATGCTCGTGGCTGAATGGAACCAAGTCCCCACAGCAATGTTCCAACATCTAATTGAAAGCCTTCCAAGAAGAGTGGAGGCTATTATAGCATCAAAGGGGGGACCAACTCTGTATTAATACCCATGATTTTGGAATGAGATGTTGGACGAGCAGGTGTCCACATACTTTTGGTCATGTAGTGTATATATATATATATATATATATATATATATATATATATATATATATATATATATATATATATATATACCATTAGTTATTCATGTTTCTGTCTAAAGTGTCCACTCAACAGCAGTTTGCGACCTAAGGAACTGTGGAACAGCACCCAGCTGTTCAGACCAGACTCCTCCTCCTATCAAACTGCCTTCAGCCACATTGACTGGCAAAAATTGCCTTCCACACACTACTCGCACTCTGTTGCAGCACTCCGTAACTTCATGCTTGTGTGGCCGTTATTAAGCTGTGCTTCTCCTATTGAAAGAGCAAGATGGTCTGCTGTCCCACTCTCACCTTTCTTTTAATGAATCTGTTTGGTCTGATGCCATTCCTGTAGGTGCACTTCCATTGAGGACCGTAATTCTTATTGAAATCCTGATCATGAGGTGGGTCAACTTTACAAATCCTGTATTAGCCTGTTAATATGGATAGTAATACATAATGTGTTTTATTCCCTTTTATGTGCATAAAGAAGGCTCAAAACATGGTATCAAACGTTAGACAATTCTATTGAATTCTGTGTGGGGTCAATTCGGAATGCTTTGGTGAACCCACATTCAATTAAAGTCCAGAGGAAAGTCCAGAGGAAGTCCCGTCATGACAGATGCTTCGGTTTACGCACAGAATCTGCCTACAAGAGATTACCTGACCACAAATAGTTAACATTGTGTACAAGATCAAACCTGGCGGTACCTTAGAAATAATTTTATAACAAATTGAATAACAAAATACACAAATTGGCCATGTATGGGTTCTTCAAGGTTGGCATATGTCGTTTCAAAGAAGAAAAAGAAAATATGTATTACATTAAATTGAATACCTGAATGACCAACACTGTCTGAATTCCATTGATTATTTGGCTCCACATCACACAATAGTTAGGGGTAGGATCAAATCACAGATTTATAATAATAATAATAATAATATGCCATTTAGCAGACGCTTTTATCCAAAGCGACTTACAGTCATGCGTGCATACATTTTTGTGTATGGGTGGTCCCGGGGATCGAACCCACTACCTTGGCGTTACAAGCGCCGGGCTCTACCAGTTGAGCTACAGAGGACCAGATTTGAAGGGGTTATGGCAGGTGCATCGAAATGCTTATGTTACTAGCTCCAACAGTGTAGTAGAATGTCTCGCAAATACAATACAAATACACAAACAAACAAAAAATATCTAAACAAGAAATCCAAGTAGATATATTAGAGTGAGCATGTGTGAGAATTCATAATATTAATATGTGATGCATAGACAGTATATCATTTGGAAAATAAAATGGTATGTACAGTAGTAGGTACTGTATACAGTATTAGGATGATGCTATGTCGAGAATACGTGCATGTGTACATACACATAGAGTAAACAACAGTATAAAAACAGTATATGAGGTGACCAGCGTTCAATGAGTCTATATACATGGGGCATTAGTCTCAAGGTGCAGGGATGAGTACTGGGCAGGTAGCCATCTAGTGGTGATGACCTGGTGATAGAAACTGTTTCTCAGTCTCTCGATCCCGGCTCTGATGCACCTGTACTGCCTCTGTCTGCTAGATGGTGGCAGAGTGAACTGACCGTGGCTCGGGTGGCTGAGGCCCTTAAGGTTTGTCAGCAGATAAAGATACACTACGGAAGTTCATTTACTAATGTCAAATTTATGATTGAATGTTGACTGTAATGTTGGTTCACATGTATATATGATATAATAACTACCAACTGGATTACCAACTGGGCTCATTTTGATCCCAAAAATAAACTATTGGAAAAAGCAACAATCATAGAAAAAGGTCAACTTAATTAGTATCAGAACATCATTAGACATGTAAATAATGTTATCTGAATGAAAAAATAACCAAAATTGGCTGTTATTTTAGTTACAGCTCATTTGCATATTCTGTAGCACTAGAAATATACATTTTTCCCGTATATAATGTGCAGCTTTGTCTACATTAGTACTAAAAAGCTGATTTACCATCATTTGATTATAGTAACATTTAGTTTTTAATTTTAGTTTGTACCCGGAGACTTCCATTAATTGCGCTAAGCTAATTTTAATTATCTATAAACTTCACGCAGAGACATAAAAATGGTATCCATGAGTTCATCTGACTCTGGGTAAGTAGAAAAACGACCGAAATCTCGCAGTATCCTTTTAAAGGGTGTTACTGAACCGACTAGACAGCCTACTGTTAACACTGTACTCAATAAGTCTAGGGGTTCTAGGCTTGCCTAATGGTTCTGTAACCTGAATGAATGTGTTCTTTAATGTGAAAAGTAAGCATATGCGACCAGGTGTTGAATGCATGTACCCAGAAGACAGCAACCTTACCTTGGTCTAGGGCCAGTTCTGTCTCCCTTGACCTCTTGGTCGGCCAGCACAAACGGATTATCGTTGTTCATTTGGTGGTAACGGAAATAAATATGTATAAAAAGGAAACTGCAAACAGACATGCCCAAGTCTCCAGAAACCTGGATTCAAATAACGACTTTTCTGAGAATACACACCAATGCATCTCTCTGTATAGATTCAGAACGTATTTGAGTTGTGTATTGCAGTTCTATCAAATATTTATACCATTGGCAGACTTTGTTTACCATTTGACAGATTTTTATATGCACAAAAAAAGGTACTTGTGGTTTTGTACACAGTCTTATGATATGTGGTATAGAAATGTACATGGGGAGCTATATCTCTGCAGATTATCTGTCTATCTTGTCAAGATCACTGATACAGGTACCCCTCCACCCTCTGGTGGCATGGATAACTTGTTATTAAGTCTCCAGAGAAACCTAGATTATGCAGGACAAACATATCTTCACGATTTCAGTTATATCATCAAATTCAATACATTATAGCACGTTTTTGGGTTCATTCAGTAGTTTTTACCTGATGAAGTACAGGTAGAATCCTGTTGAAAAATAAAAGTACCGTTTATATTCCTAAAACATGAGTTGAATATGATACTGTCGCTGCTTCCTGTTGTTATGATTGTTTGATTTATAGCCGAGTGTCAAAACACAGGTTTTAAATGTCCATATGCGTAATCAATATGCTGAAATAAGACGTGATATTTTGAGGACAATACATAAAAATTACTCCCTACACATGTGTCACACTTGTGTTCAGAAAACGTGTATTTGGCTAAATTAGTACCTTATTACACACACATCTTCCATGCACCAATCCCTTACACGCACCAATATTTACCAAGCTGTCACTCTAGACTGAAAGTGATTTGCTTGTTCTACTGTAATCAATAGCCTGCACAAATTAATCACTCACATTGATATTTGTAATGAAATCTATCAAACTGGGAAAATTACTGCAGTGACATGTACCGTTTGCGCTCTTCTAACAAACAAACCTCAATGAACTCGGGTATACTACATACAGTGGCGACCCATCATTCATTTTCTGGGGGGATTGTTTTACCATTAATTCATGTCCCTTATCAGTTTGCAAACAATTTAAAAGATATTGAGTTAATAAAGCTGCATACAAACATGGTCTCTTTCTTGAGTAAGGCAGCTCCAAAATGCAGGTGTTTCAGCCTAGCTCAGTGCTTTCTGTGTTGGAGGGGCAGCCAGCGGAATATACAGAGCATAGGCGTTGGTAATCTTCTCTACTTGCACTGTGATTGGCTCAGTGTTCTGTCACTCATGGGGACAGTACGTCACTGCAGAATCTACAGGGAGAGCTAGGCAGACATTTACATTAGAAGTACCCATCCAAGAAGGCTCAAGGTCATTGGCCACAGATAAAATGATGTAAAATGATGTTATATCTACCGTAGCTTTGATTGGACTGATCATGTTACTTTCAAAATCTTAGCTAGCAAGCTAGACAAGCAGTCATCATCATGAATCACGTCGACAATATACTGGCAAATCCTTTTCAATCCTTGTCATATGAAGATAAATTATAGATAAAAGGTATCGGTGCTCATTGGCCATTGGACATAAACATTACTGAACAAGTCAGGAAAAATCGCAAATTCAACAATGAGTGGTTTGGAAGGAATCAGTGCAAAGCATATACTATTTTGCTTCCCCTGCCTGCTATTCGGTGGAGTGTGGTCCAGGTCTGGGTGTAAGGATTTAAAACATTTGTCTGAAATGGTCTCCTTTCCAAGCTAAAATTATAAACATTCACTCGCAACACCATGGGCCAGAAAAGGTTGAATACATTGGCCATATTGTCAATCCAGCATGACTTCTGCCACGTTCAAAACAACTGGAAACTCGGAACTGGGAAATCTCAGACTTCAATGAGTTCAAGACAACTGGGAACTCTGAAAAAACGAGCTCCGACTGGGAAAATAAGTTTTGAACGGTCATCCAACTCAGAATTCTAAGCCGGGAACTCGGGCCTCTTTCTAGAGCTCTGACCTGAAGATCACTGAGAGTTCCCAAACATTTCTCAAAAGAAGGACCGCCGCGCCACCTTCCTTTTCAAGTGAGCACAGCACAACGGTCCAAAAATGTCTTGAACGCTGCTGAATAAATTAGCTCATGTTCTTTTCTTAACGAGGAGGGGATACTATATAATGTTGTTGGGTCTGTAACCATGTTTGCCAGTGACACAAAGTTCAGCAATAGACTCATGTAATTCCAGTTCATATTGCGAGGGTTGTTTTGTTTGCGCAATGCACTGTCTGTGCGTTGGTATATTGTCTATAAAAGTGGATCCTCGTGATTGTATTTTCCTTCCTTTTTAGACCTCCTAGGCCTAATAAAATACTTCAAATGGTAGGCTATCCGTGTCTCTCTCTCTCTCTCTTACTCTCTCTCTCTCTCTATCTGTGTGGTGACTTAAAGAAGAGTAAAGTTAAGGCCTCAACATCTTGCTGAATTTATCTGAATTACTGTTGGTGTCCATTTTGAAAGTGCTGAACGAATAGGCCTAACTCGTCACAGCTCGTTTGCTTGCACTTGCTTATACAGTGCCTTGCAAAAGTATTCATCCCCCTTGGCGTTTTTCCTATTTTGTTGCATTACAACCTGTATAAAATAAATAACGGAAAAGTGGTGCGTGCATATGTATTCACCCCCTTTGCTACGAAGCCCCTAAATAAGATCTGGTGCAACCACTTACCTTCAGAAGTCAGATAATTAGTTAAATAAAGTCCACCTGTGTGCAATCTAAGTGTCACATGATCTGTCACATGATCTCAGTATATATACACCTGTTCAGAAAGGCCCCAGAGCCTGCAACACCACTACGCAAGCGGCACCATGAAGACCAAGGAGCTCTCCGAAACAGGTCAGGGACAAAGTTGTGGATAATTACAGATCAGGGTTGGGTTATAAAAAAATATCAGAAACTTTGAACACCCCACGGAGCACCATTAAATCCATTATTAAAAAATTGAAAGAATATGGCACCACAACAAACCTGCCAAGAGAGGGCCGCCCACCAAAACTCACGGACCAGGCAAGGAGGGCATTAATCAGAAAGGCAACAAAGAGACCAAAGATAACCCTGAAGGAGCTGCAAAGCTCCACAGCGGAGATTGGAGTATCTGTCCGTAGGACCACTTTAAGTCGTACACTCCACAGAGCTGGGCTTTACGGAAGAGTGGCCAGAAAAAATGCCATTGCTTAAAGAGCCATGTGGGAGACTCCCCAAACATATGGAAGAAGGTACTCTGGGCAGATGAGACTAAAATTGAGCTTTTTAGCCATCAAGGAAAACGTTATGTCTGGCGCAAACCCAACACCTCTCGTTACCCTGAGAACACCATCCCCACAGTGAAGCATGGTGGTGGCAGCATCATGCTGTGGGGATGTTTTTCTATCGGCAGGGACTGGGAAACTGGTCAGAATTGAAGGAATGATGGATGCCGCTAAATACAGGGAAATTCTTTCTTTCAGTCTTCCAGAGATTTGACACTGGGACGGAGGTTCATCTTCCAGCAGAACAATGACCCTAAGCATACTGCTAAAGCAACACTCGTGGTTTAAAGGGAAACATTTAAATGTCTTGGAAAGGCCTAGTCAAAGCCCAGACCTCAATCCAATTCAGAATCTGTGGTATGAGTTAAAGATTGCTGTACATCAGCGGAACCCATCCAACTTGAAGGAGCTGGAGCAGTTTTGCCTTGAAGAATGGGCTAAAATCCCAGTGGCAAATGTGCCAAGCTTATAGAGACATACCCCATGAGACTTGCAGCTGTAATTGCTGCAAAAGGTGGCTCTACAAAGTATTGACTTTGGGTGGGGGGGTGAATAGTTATGTACGCTCAAGGTCTGTTTTTTTGTCTTATTTCTTGTGTTTCACAAGAAAACATATTTTGGATCTTCAAAGTGGTAGGCATGTTGTGTAAATCAAATGATACAAACCCCCAAAAAATCAATTTTAATTCCAGGTTGTAAGTCAACAAAATAGGAAAAATGCCAAGGGGGGTGAATACTTTAGCAACCCACTGTACTTAGAGCTAAGTGTTAATGATATAAGAACAAACATTATGAATTTACTGAACATAAATGTAATAATGTTTGAGGATGGTTCAAAAGGCAAAACTCATGTTGGCGTTCGTTATTATTGAAGGACAATGTGGTTCTTATCGACTTACACAAATCCACAAGGAGTCAGTAGAAACCACATTTTTTAAGCAAGTCAGCAATATCAGCTATGGTTTTAAAAAGTCAGTAAATTAAGCTGAATGAACTATTTCGCTGCCAGACGAGGCTCCGCTGATAGCCAGGTGTAGTGGTGTTAAGGATTCACTCCATGGCGCTGAAAGGAAAGCTCCGCTGTCGGGACAGCTTTATGTAGGCCCTTACAGTTTGTGGGCACCGTTTGTCACCGTTATAGTGCAATTAATGTATTGTTTAGTGTTGAGTAGTGGCTTTGCTGCCATACATTTAAAAATATATATACAGTGGGGAGAACAAGTATTTTATACACTGACGATTTTGCAGGTTTTCCTACTTACAAAGCATGTAGAGGTCTGTAATTTTTATCATAGGTACACTTCAACTGTAAGAGACGGAATCTAAAACAAAAATCCAGAAAATCACATTGTATGATTTTTAAGTAATTAATTTGCATTTTATTGCATGACATAAGTATTTGATCACCTACCAACCAGTAAGAATTCCGGCTCTCACAGACCTGTTAGTTTTTCTTTAAGCCCTCCTGTTCTCCACTCATTACCTGTATTAACTGCACCTGTTTGAACTCGTACCTGTATAAAAGACACCTGTCCACACACTCAATCAAACAGACTCCAACCTCTCCACAATGGCCAAGACCAGAGAGCTGTGTAAGGACATCAGGGATAAAATTGTAGACCTGCACAAGGCTGGGATGGGCTACAGGACAATAGGCAAGCAGCTTGGTGAGAAGGCAACAACTGTTGGCGCAATTATTAGAAAATGGAAGAAGTTCAAGATGACGGTCAATCACCCTCGGTCTGGGGCTCCATGCAAGATCTCACCTTGTGGGGCATCAATGATCATGAGGAAGGTGAGGGATCAACCCAGAACTACATGGCAGGACCTGGTCAATGACCTGAAGAGAGCTGGGACCACAGTCTCAAAGAAAACCACTACGCCGTCATGGATTAAAATCCTGCAGCGCACGCAAGGTCCCCCTGCTCAAGCCAGCGCATGTCCAGGCCCGTCTGAAGTTTGCCAATGACCATCTGGATGATCCAGAGGAGGAATGGGAGAAGGTCATGTGGTCTGATGAGACAAAAATAGAGCTTTTTGGTCTAAACTCCACTTGCCGTGTTTGGAGGAAGAAGAAGGATGAGTACAACCCCAAGAACACCATCCCAACCGTGAAGCATGGAGGTGGAAACATCATTCTTTTGGGATGCTTTTCTGCAAAGGGGACAGGACGACTGCACCGTATTGAGGGGAGGATGGATGGGGCCATGTATCGCGAGATCTTGGCCAACAACCTCCTTCCGTCAGTAAGAGCATTGAAGATGGGTCGTGGCTGGGTCTTCCAGCATGACAACGACCCGAAACACACAGCCAGGGCAACTAAGGAGTGGCTCCGTAAGAAGCATCTCAAGGTCCTGGAGTGGCCTAGCCAGTCTCCAGACCTGAACCCAATAGAAAATATTTGGAGGGAGCTGAAAGTCCGCATTGCCCAGCGACAGCCCCGAAACCTGAAGGATCTGGAGAAGGTCTGTATGGAGAAGTGGGCCAAAATCCCTGCTGCAGTGTGTGCAAACCTGGTCAAGACCTACAGGAAACGTATGATCTCTGTAATTGCAAACAAAGGTTTCTGTACCAAATATTAAGTTCTGCTTTTCTGATGTATCAAATACTTATAAAATGCAAATTAATTACTTAAAAATCATACAATGTGATTTTCTGGATTTTTGTTTTAGATTCCGTCTCTCACAGTTGAAGTGTACCTATGATAAAAATGACAGACCTCTACATGCTTTGTAAGTAGGAAAACCTTCAAAATCGGCAGTGTATCAAATACTTGTTCTCCCCACTGTATATATGTTTGCCCCACCAAGATTTACATGCAGAAATTGCCACTGACTACATATACCAGTCAATAGATGAGAAACTGTAGTAGCCATTCATCAACTCATATCTCTGTGAGAATTTTATTTACGTCCGACAGCCAATACGAAGATAACGACACAACACTTTTATGACTAGATAATTTCAACGAATCATCACCTCACATCAGTTTCTAAATTGCAACAGGGGTTGGCTTTCATTTGAATGAAATCCGTGAATGTTTGTGAGGCCAGAGATGTTTTTAGAAGAAGCGTCCACATTTTTCCTTGCCACCTTGGTCTGAAAATCACAGCTGCGTTCTACATCCCACCACAGACAGGTGCATGACAAAAACACTAAACCAAAGATATTGATCTGTTTTAAGAAATCAAATTTGTAAGATCTTGATGAATATAAACTCTTATACTAACATCACCAATCTGAGGTAAAAAGGATGTGTATTTCCTGTCATTCTTGTGGGGTCAAAACGTTAGTTTGTGTAATGCAGTAAGACCATAGGGAAATTAGCGTAATATAAAATAATTCCCAATGTCAAAATAATTATATATTTCGATTTAAGATGATAGTAATTGAAGCACACTCACAGTTATTTTTTTTTTTACAACATCTATTTCTTACTACTTTAACCGTGGAGAGAGTTTAAAAATGCTCCTAAAAACAATTTAACCGGGCGGTCTAGACTAGAACTTCCATGGTGACTGTGCAGCAGGCTAAACATTTGACGTCTCTACCTAGATTCAAATAAAGGTCATGCCTATTAAATTACTGTAGGCGGAATAAGGTGTTTTTGGCTAGGGCCAAAATGACCCCAAAGGACTTGAAAGTCCATATTGTTACAGAAACACTAAAAAAGTATTTTGATTATCAGATACTCAACAAGAAGGTCTGATTTCATTATTACTGAAACAGGATCCAAGTGGTAAATATAAAGATCCGGGCCATTAAAAAAATTGGAGGCCCCTTACACTTCAGTGTTGTGATGCAAAAATTCTAGCAAAATGCACAGCGCATAGAATTACAAAGGTATTGTCAGATATTATTCATCCTAATCAGACAATACATTGGAGATAATATAAGACAAGTACTGGAAACAATAGAATACTATGAAATCTGGCAAACCATGCCTTAGCTGACTTTGAAAAGGCTTTTGATATAGTTTTGGAGAATCTCTTATAAAATGGGTTAAAGTTATGTATAGTGGGCCTCCCGAGTGGCCCAGCGTCATCCGGGTTAGGGAAGGGTTTGGCCAGGGGGGCTTTACTTGGCTCATCGCGCTCTAGCGACCCCTTGTGGCGGACCGGGCGCCTGCAGGCTGACCTCGGTCGTCAGTTGAACAGTGTTTCCTCCGACACATTGGTGCGGCTGGCTTCCTGGTTAAGCGGGTGGGTGTTAAGAAGTGCGGTTTGGCAGGTCATGTTTCGGAGGACGCATGACTCGACCTTCGCCTCCCAAGCCCGTTGGGGAGTTGCAGTGATGAGACAAGATCGAAATTGGGGAGGAAAAGGGGTAAACATTTTTTACAAAAATAAAGTTATGTATAGTAATCCTATGTGTAAATTAGTAAATAATGGCTACTTGTCAGAACGTATTAAACTGTCAAAAGGAGTAAAACAAGGTTGTCCACTATCGGCATATCTATTTATTATGGCCATCGAAAATGTTGCTATTAAAATCAGATCCAACAATAGTATCAAGGGGTTAGAAATCAAGGGCTTAAAAACAAAGGTGCCATTGTACACTGATGATTCATGCTTTCTTTTAAATCCACAATTTGGATCCCTCCACAGCCTCAGAGGATCTAGATACTTTTTCTAACCTCTCTCATTTGTTAAAGAAAATTCTGATAAATAAAAAAGTATACCAGTTTCATTTAAGGACCAAAAAATTGACAGCTGTGCCATGTATATTGCAAAATAGTTGGGAAGAGATTTTCGATGTACAGATTCCATGTCACATTGTTTATGAACTGATACGCAAAACAACCCCAGATTTAAAACGTATACTTTTTTTATTTAAATGACTATACAAACTTCTTGCAACCAGTACAATGTTATATATATTTGGAGGATACAACCATCCTAGCTCTGCAGATTTTGCTGTGAGGAGACCGAGTCATTAGATCATTTGTTTTGGTACTGTCCATATGTAGCTTGTTTTTGGTCGCAGGTCCAGGAATGGTTGAAGAAGTGCAACATTTACCTGGAGCTAACTCTGCAGATAGCACTTCTGGGTGATTTGAAAAGTCATAGTCAATCGATCAATAATATAATAATACTTTTAGCAAAAATGTTTATCTTTAATTTACAATCTGTCGAAACGATGAGAATAGAAAGGTTCAGAACTTTTGTGAAACATCACAGCACAGTTGAAAAATGTATGGGAAATATAAATACAAAATCGATGGTGTTAAGAGATAGATGGGGTTGAGTGGAGCTGAAGGGTGGGGTGGGATTAAAAACAAACAACAAGATAACTATTGTAAAATACATTGTGTCTGTAAAATGTGTATAGTATTTATAAGCTGGAAGTAGAAGCCTAAGTGTTATTGTCCATTAGTTTACTGCAATTAGGGGAGGGGTGGTAGGGTTAGGGGAAAACAATAAAGGAAAATATATTTTAAAAAGTGCCTTTGGAAAGTATTTAGACCCCTTGACATTTTCCACATTTTGTTATGTTACAGCCTTATTCTAAAATTGATTTAATTGTTTTTCCCCTCCTCAATCTACATACAATACCCCATAATGACAAAGCAAAAACAGGTACAAAAGTAAATAATAATAATAATACATTTACATAAGTATTCAGACCATTTACTCAGTACTTTGTTGAAGCACCTTTGGCAGAGATTACAGCATTGAGTCTTCTTGGGTATGACGCTACAAGCTTGGCACACCTGTATTTGGGGAGTTTCTCACATTCTTCTCTGCAGATCCTCTCAAGCTCTGTCAGGTTGGATGGAAGGAGCGTCACTGTACAGCTATTTTCAGGTCTCTCCAGAGATGTTTGATCAGGTTCAAGTCAAATCAAATCAAATCAAATTGTATTTGCCACATGCACCGAATAAAACAGGTGTAGACCTTACAGTGAAATGCTTACTTACAAGCCCTTAACCAACAATGCAGTTAATATATATATATACAGTGAGGGAAAAAAGTATTTGATCCCCTGCTGATTTTGTATGTTTGTCCACTGACAAAGAAATGATCAGTCTATCATTTTAATGGTAGGTTTATTTGAACAGTGAGAGACAGAATAACAACAAAAAAATCCAGAAAAATGCATGTCAAAAATGTTATAAATTGATTTGCATTTTAATGAGGGAAATAAGTATTTGACTCCCTTTCAATCAGAAAGATTTCTGGCTCCCAGGTGTCTTTTATACAGGTAACGAGCTGAGATTAGGAGCACACTCTTAAAGGGAGTGCTCCTAATCTCAGCTTGTTACCTGTATAAAAGACACCTGTCCACAGAAGCAATCAATCAGATTCCAAACTCCCACCATGGCCAAGACCAAAGAGCTCTCCAAGGATGTCAGGGACAAGACTGTAGACCTACACAAGCCTGGAATGGGCTACAAGACCATCGCCAAGCAGCTTGGTGAGAAGGTGACAACAGTTGGTGCAATTATTCGCAAATGGAAGAAACACAAAATAACTGTCAATCTCCCTCGGCCTGGGGCTCCATGCAAGATCTCACCTCGTGGAGTTGCAATGATCATGAGAACGGTAAGGAATCAGCCCAGAACTACACGGGAGGATCTTGTCAATGATCTCAAGGCAGCTGGGACCATAGTCACCAAGAAAACAATTGGTAACACACTATGCCGTGAAGGACTGAAATCCTGCAGCGCCCGCAAGGTCCCCCTGCTCAAGAAAGCACATATTCAGGCCGGTCTGAAGTTTGCCAATGAACATCTGAATGATTCAGAGGAGAACTGGGTGAAAGTGTTGTGGTCAGATGAGACCAAAATGGAGCTCTTTGGCATCAACTCAACTCACTGTGTTTGGAGGAGGAGGAATGCTGCCTATGACCCCAAGAACACCATCCCCACCGTCAAACATGGAGGTGGAAACATTATG
Source organism: Coregonus clupeaformis (assembly GCF_020615455.1). Classification (NCBI taxonomy): domain Eukaryota; kingdom Metazoa; phylum Chordata; class Actinopteri; order Salmoniformes; family Salmonidae; genus Coregonus; species Coregonus clupeaformis. The sequence goes on from NW_025536981.1 coordinate 21,169, forward strand.
CTTTGGGGGTGTTTTTCTGCTAAGGGGACAGGACAACTTCACCGCATCAAAGGGACGATGGACGGGGCCATGTACCGTCAAATCTTGGGTGAGAACCTCCTTCCCTCAGCCAGGGCATTGAAAATGGGTCGTGGATGGGTATTCCAGCATGACAATGACCCAAAACACAAGGCCAAGTCAACAAAGGAGTGGCTCAAGAAGAAGCACATTAAGGTCCTGGAGTGGTCTAGCCAGTCTCCAGACCTTAATCCCATAGAAAATCTGTGGAGGGAGCTGAAGTTTCGAGTTGCCAAACGTCAGCCTCGAAACCTTAATGACTTGGAGAAGATCTGCAAAGAGGAGTGGGACAAAATCCCTCCTGAGATGTGTGCAAACCTGGTGGCCAACTACAAGAAACGTCTGACCTCTGTGATTGCCAACAAGGGTTTTGCCACCAAGTACTAAGTCATGTTTTGCAAAGGGGTCAAATACTTATTTCCCTCATTAAAATGCAAATCAATTTATAACATTTTTGAAATGCGTTTTTCTGGATTTTTTTGTTGTTATTCTGTCTCTCACTGTTCAAATAAACCTATCGTTAAAATTATAGACTGATCATGTCTTTGTCAGTGGGCAAACATACAAAATCAGCAGGGGATCAAATACTTTTTTCCCTCACTGTATGTATATATATATATATATATATATATATATATATATATATATATATATATATAATTAAAAAATAAAAAATTGCAAATAATTAAAGAGTAGCAGTAAAATAAAATAACAATAGGGAGGCTATGTACAGAGGGTACCGGTACAGAGTCAATGTGCGGGGGCACCGGTTAGTTGAGGTAATTGAGGTAATTGTACATGTGTGTAGAGTTAAAGTGACTATGCATGAATAATAAACAGAGTAGCAGCAGCATAAAAGAGGGGGTTGGGGGGGGGGGGGGGAGGCAATGCAAATAGTCTGGGTAGCCATGATTAGCTGTTCAGGAGTCTTATGGCATGGGGGTAGAAGCTGTTAAGAAGCCTTTTGGACCTAGACTTGGCGCTCTGGTACCGCTTGCCATGCGGTAGCAGAGAGAAGAGTCTATGACTACGGTGGCTGGAGTCTTTGACAATTTTTAGGGCCTTCCTCTGACACCGCCTGGTATAGAGGTCCTGGATGGCAGGAAGCTTGGCCCCAGTGATGTACTGGGCCGTACGCATTACCCTCTGTAGTGCCTTGCAGTCGGAGGCCGAGCAGTTGCCATACCAGGCAGTGATGCAGCCAGTCAGGATGCACTCGATGTTGCAGCTGTATAACTTTTTGAGGATCTGAGGACCCATGGCAAATATTTTCAGTCTCCTGAGGGGGAATAGGCTTTGTCGTGCCCTCTTCACGACTGTCTTGGTGTGTTTGGACCATGATAGTTTATTGGTGATGTGGACACCAAGGAACTTGAAGCTCTCAACCTGTTCCACTACAGCTCCGTCGATGAGAATGGAGGCGTGCTCAGTCCTCTTTTTTTCCTGTAGTCCACAATTATCTATTTTGTCTTGATCACGTTGAGGGAGTGGTTGTTATCCTGGCACCACACGGCCAGGTCTCTGACCTCCTCCCTATAGGCTGTCTCATCGTTGTCGGTGATCAGGCCTACCACTGTTGTGTCGTCGGCAAACTTAATGATGGTGTTGGAGTCGTGCCTGGCCATGCAGTCATGGGTGAACAGGGAGTACAGGAGGGGACTGAGCACGCACCCCTGAGGGGCCCCCGTGTTGAGAATCAGCGTGGCAGATGTGTTGTTACCTACCCTTACCACCTGGGGCAGCCCGTCAGGAAGTCCAGGATCCAGTTGCAGAGGGAGGTGTTTAGTCCCAGGATCCTTGGCTTAGTGATGAGCTTTGAGGGCACTATGTTGTTGAACGCTATTGCACTCCACCTAGCATTCTCACGTAGGTGTTCCTCTTGTCCAGGTGGGAAAAGGGTAGTGTGGAGTGCAATAGAGATTGCATCATCTGTGGATTTATTTTATTTTATTATTTTACCAGGTAAACCAGTTGAGAACAAGTTCTCATTTACAACTGCGACCTGGCCAAGATAAACCAAAGCAGTGCGATAAAAAAAAACTACACAGAGTTACATATGGGATAAACAAAACACAAAGTCAAAAATACAACAGAAAATATATATACAGTGTGTGCAAATGTAGCAAGTTATGGAGGTAAGGCAATAAATAGGCCATAGTGCAAAATAATTACAATTTAGTATTAACACTGGAATGATAGATGTGCAAGAGATGATGTGCAAATAGAGATACTGGGGTGCAAATGAGCAAAATAAATAACAATATGGGGATGAGGTAGTTGAGTGGGCTAATTTCAGATGGGCTGTGTACAGTTGCAGTGATCGGTAAGGTGCTCTGACAACTGATGCTTAAAGTTAGTGAGGGAGATGAGTCTCCAGCTTCAGAGATTTTTGCAGTTCGTTCCAGTCATTGGCAGCAGAGAACTTGAAGGAATGGCGGCCAAAGAAGGTGTTGGCTTTGGGGATGACCAGTGAGATATACCTGCTGGAGCACATACTATGGGTGGGTGTTGCTATGGTGACCAATGAGCTAAGATAAGGATCTGTTGAGGTGGTATGCAAATTGGAGTGGGTCTAGGGTTTCTGGGATAATGGTGTTGATGTGAGCCATGACCAGCCTTTCAAAGCACTTCATGGCTACAGACGTGAGTGCTACGGGTCGGTAGTCATTTAGGCAGGTTATCTTAGTGTTCTTGAGCACAGGGACTATGGTGGTCTGCTTGAAACATGTTGGTATTACAGACTCAGTCAGGGACATGTTGAAAATGTCAGTGAAGACACTTGCCAGTTGGTCAGCGCATGCTCGGACTATACGTCCTGGTAATCTGTCTGGCCCTGCGGCCTTGTGAATGTTGACCTGCTTAAAAGTCTTACTCACATCGGCTATGGAGAGCGTGATCACATAGTCATCTGGAACAGCTGATGCTCTCATGCATGTGCAGTGTTGCTTGCCTCGATGCGAGCATATAAGTGATTTAGCTCATCTGGTAGGCTTGTGTCACTGGGCAGCTTGCGGCTGTGCTTCCCTTTGTAGTCTGTAATAGTTTTCAAGCCCTGCCACATCCGACGAGCGTCGGAGCCGGTGTAGTACGATTCAATCTTAGTCATGTGTTGACTCTTTGCCTGTTTGATGGTTCATCGGAGGGCATAGTGGGATTTCTTATAAGCGTCTGGGTTAGAGTCCCGCTCCTTGAAAGCGGCAGCTCTACCCTTTAGCTCAGTGCGGATGTTGCCTGTAATCCATGGCTTTTGGTTGGGGTATGTCACTGTGGGGACAACGTCATCGATACACTTATTGATGAAGCCAGTGAATGATGTGGTGTACTCCTCAATGCTGTCGGAAGAATCCCGGAACATATTCCAGTCTGTGCTAGCAAAACAGTCCTGTAGCTTAGCATCTGCGTCATCTGATCACTTCCTTATTAACCAAGTCACTGGTGCTTCCTGCTTTGGTTTTTGCTTATAAGCAGGAATCAGGAGTTATGGTCAGATTTGCCAAATGGAGGGCGAGGGAGAGCTTTGTACGCGTCTCTGTGTGTGGAGTAAAGGTGGTCTAGAGTTTTTTTTCTTCTTTTGGTTGCACATTTAACATGCTGGTAGAAATTAGGTAGAACGGATTTAAGTTTCCCTGCATTAAAGTCCCCGGCCACTAGGAGCGCTGCCTCTGGATGAGCGTTTTCCTGTTTACTTATGGCCTTATACAGCTCATTGAGTGCAATCTTAGTGCCAGCATCGGTTTGTGGTGGTAAATAGACAGCTACGAAAAATATAGATGAAAACTCTCTTGGTAAACAGTGTGGTCTACAGCTATCATGAGATACTCTACCTCCGGCGAGCAAAACCTCGAGACTTCCTTAATATTAGATTTTATGCACCAGCTGTTGTTTACAAATATACACAGACCGCCAACCCTTGTCTTACCGGAGTCAGCCGTTCTATCCTGCCGATGTAGCATATATCCCGCCAGCTGTATGTTATCCATGTCGTCGTTCAGCCACGACTCGGTGAAACACAAGATATTACAGTTTTTAATGTCCCTTTGGTAGGATAACCTTAATCTTAGGTCGTCCAATTTATTTTCAAGTGATTGAACATTGGCTAATAGGATTGATGGAAGAGGCTGTTTACACGCTCGCCATCGGATCCTTACAAGGCACCCGGACCTACGTCCACGATATCTCCGTCTCTTTCTCATGCGAATGACGGGGATTTGGGCCTTGTCAGGTGTCTGTAGAATATCCTTCTCGTCCAACTCGTTGAACAGGAAATCTTAGTCCAATACGAGGTGAGTAATCGCTGTCCTGATATCCAGAAGCTCTTTTTTGTCATAAGAGACGGCGGAAGAAACATTATGTACAGAATAGATTACAAATATTGCGAAAAAACACACATAAAAGTACAATTAGAGGGCTGAAAAACGGCAGCCGTCTTCTCCGGCGCCATTCATGTCCGGGCTCTGGCTGGGCCACTCAAGGACATTCAGATACTTGTCCCGAAGCCACTCCTGCGTTGTCTTGGCTGTGTGCTTAGGGTCGTTGTCCTGTTGGAAGATGAACCTTCACCCCATTCTGAGGTCCTGAGCGGTCTGGAACAGGTTTTCATCAAGGATCTCTCTGTACTTTTCTCTGTTCATCTTTGCCTCTATCCTGACAAGTCTCCCAGTCCCTGCCGCTGAATGATGCTGCCACCACCATGCTTCACCGTAGGGATGGTGCCAGGTTTCCTCCATACGTGATGCTTGGCATTCAGGCCAAAGAGTTCAATCTTGGACTCATCAGACCAGAGAATCTTGTTTCTCATGGTCTGAGAGTCCTTTAGTTGCCTTTCGGCAAACTCCAAGCGGGCTTTCATGTGCCTTTTACTGAGGAGTGGCTTCCGTCTGGCCACTCTACCATGAAGGCCTGATTGGTGGAGTGCTGCAGAGATGGTTGTTCTTCTGGGAGGTTCTCCCATCTCCACAGAGAAACTCTGGAGCTCTGTCAGAGTGACCATCGGGTTCTTTGTCACCTCCCTGACCAAGGCCCTTCTCCCCCGATTTCTCAGTTTGACCGGGTGGCCAGCTGTAGGAAGAGTCTTGGTGGTTCCAAACTTCTTCCATTTAAGAATGATGGAGGCCACTGTGGGACCTTCAATGCTGCAGACATTTTTTGGTACCCTTCCCCAAATCTGTGCCTCAACAGAATCCTGTCTCGGAGCCCTACGGACAATTCCTTCGACCTCATGGCTTGGTTTTTGCTCTGACAACACTGTCAACTGTGGGACCTTATGTAGACCTGTGTGCCTTTCCAAATCATGTCCAATCAATTGAATTTACCACAGGTGGACTCCAATCAAGTTGTAAAAACATCTCAAGGATGATCAATGGAAACAGGATGCACCTGAGCTCAATTTCGAGTCTCATAGAAAAGGGTCTGAATACTTATGTAAGTAAGGTAATTTTGTTTTCTGTTTTTAATACATTTGCTAAAATGTTTTTGCTTTGTCATTATGGAGTATTGTGTGTAGATTGATGAGAAACATTTTTTATTTAATCTGTTTCAGAATAAGGCTGTAAAGTAACAAAATGTGGAAAAGGGGAAGGGTTCTGAATACTTTCCGAATGCATTGTATTTACAAAAAAATCTAGTTTATTTGATGGTTACAACTTTTCATGAAAACACACAAATCCTTAATGTTAGGCAAACAAAATATAATATTTCTCATGGGTGTGGGTAAGTGTTTCCATTTCTGTCTAATGATGTATTTTCAGAACAATATCTCTGTCCATTTAAGGGACCCAATTTGGCTCAGGAGCACCCCAGATATAAAAGCGAGGGAAATGTATCTATTTTCATAATTCTTTGTGAGGTACGTTTCATATCATTGTATGAAAACCAGTGTTAACTTAATTTTGTTAAATAATAGTGAATTCCATTCTTCCAAAATCTAGTCTAGAATTCCTGTTTGTAATGGAATCAAGCAATACACAGAGGGGCTATTTGAATGTACTTTATTCTTTATTCTGCTCATGTTACATGGAGAATAGAGATAAACTAAAGCACTACAGTCAGGAGATTTTCAGAAAGGTCCATCCGAGAGCTTCACTCTTCATCATGTCCTTTCTGTGACAGAAGATGGATGCAGGTTAAAATGTAATAAACCACTGTAAACACTAAAAACATTCTTACAATATTCTGTGTGTCGTCAACTACATATTAAACTTTGGGGCTCATTGTTTGAGTGAATAGAATACACTATAAACATCATGAATAACACCAACTGTGTCTACTACTAAATTCATGATTTCACTAAATATTTCATGAAGCAACGATGTCCAGTATTTATTGCAATAAATCCATCACATTGTAAGTGACCACTGAAACATATATATCATGCTTTTGCACAATAAAAAAAAAACATGACAGGGAACAATACTTCAATTTATAGTTATATGAATGAGAGTATGTTAATGGACATCATGGGTCAATTGCAACGAGCATTGGCAGGCGTACACAAGGTAATCTATCGTTAAACCATCAATACGCAATAAAATCATCCTCACAGCTGATCTCAATTGCATCCATCATTGGCCACTGAATTGTCGCTCCCTAGCGGATGTCAGCGTGAGCTTGTAGCCCTGATTGCTGCCAAAGTCTTTTCATGATATGGTTGCCCTCTGGTGGGTATTATCATTGGAACAAATTAACCCTGCTTTTTCAGAAGACTTTTTTTTATTTTTTTTATTTTTATTTCACCTTTATTTAACCAGGTAAGCCAGTTGAGAACAAGTTCTCATTTACAACTGCGACCTGGCCAAGATAAAGCAAAGCAGTGCGATAAAAACAACACAGAGTTACATATGGGGTAAAAAACATAAAGTCAAAAATACAACAGAAAATATATATACAGTGTGTGCAAATGTAGCAAGTTATGGAGGTAAGGCAATAAATAGGCTATAGTGCAAAATAATTACAATAGTATTAACACTGGAATGCTAGATGTGCAAGAGATTATGTGCAAATAGAGATACTGGGGTGCAAATGAGCAAAATAAATAACAATATAGGGATGAGGTAGTTGGGTGGGCTAATTTCAGATGGGCTGTGTACAGGTGCAGTGATCGGTAAGGTGCTCTGACAACTGATGCTTAAAGTTAGTGAGGGAGATAAGAGTCTCCAGCTTCAGAGATTTTTGCAATTCGTTCCAGTCATTGGCAGCAGAGAACTGGAAGGAATGGCGGCCAAAGGAGGTGTTGGCTTTGGGAATGACCAGTGAGATATACCTGCTGGAGCGCAGACTACGGGTGGGTGCTGCTATGGTGACCAATGAGCTAAGATAAGGCGGGGATTTGCCTAGCAGTGATTTATAGATGGCCTGGAGCCAGTGGGTTTGACGAGTCTGGAAGTTGAGTTTACAGTCTAACCAGACACCTAGGTATTTGTAGTTGTCCACATACTCTAGGTCAGACCCGTCAAGAGTGGTGATTCTAGTCGGGTGGGCGGGTGCCAGCAGCGTTCGATTGAAAAGCATGCATTTAGTTTTACTAGTGTTTAAGAGCAGTTGGAGGCTACTGAAGGAGTGTTGTATGGCATTGAAGCTCGTTTGGAGGTTTGTTAACACAGTGTCCAATGAAGGGCCAGATGTATACAAAATGGTGTCGTCTGCGTAGAGGTGGATCTGAGAGTCACCAGAAGCAAGAGCGACATCATTGATACACACGGAGAAAAGTGTCGGCCCAAGAATTGAACCCTGTGGCACCCCCATAGAGACTGCCATAGGTCCAGACAACAGGCCCTCCGATTTGACACACTGAACTCTATCTGAGAAGTAGTTGGTGAACCAGGCGAGGCAGTCATTTGAGAAACCAAGGCTATTTAGTCTGCCAATAAGAATGCGGTGGTTGACAGAGTCGAAAGCCTTGGCCAGGTCGATGAAGACGGCTGCACAGTACTGTCTATTATCAATCGCGGTTATAATATCGTTTAGGACCTTGAGCGTGGCTGAAGTGCACCCATGACCAGCTCGGAAACCGGATTGCATAGCGGAGAAGGTACAGTGGTATTCGAAATGGTCGGTGATCTGTTTGTTAACTTGGCTTTCAAATACTTTCGAAAGGCAGGGCAGGATGGATATAGGTCTGTAGCAGTTTGGATCTAGAGTGTCACCCCCTTTGAAGAGGGGGGATGACCGCGGCAGCTTTCCAATCTCTGGGGATCTCAGACGTTATGAAAGAGAGGTTGAACAGACTAGTAATAGGGGGTTGCGACAATTTCGGCGGCTAGTTTTAGAAAGAAAGGGTCCAGATTGTCTAGCCCAGCTGATTTGTAGGGGTCCAGATTTTGCAGCTCTTTCAAAACGTCAGCTGTCTGAATTTGTGTGAAGGAGAAGCGGGGGGCATGGGCAAGTTTCAGCGGAGGGTGCAGAGTTGGTGGCCGGGGTAGTGGTAGCCAGATGGAAAGCATGGCCAGCTGTAGCAAAATGCTTGTTGAAATTCTCGATTATTGTAGATTTATCGGTGGTGATAGTGTTTCCTAGCCTCAGTGCAGTGGGCAACTGGGAGGAAGTGCTCTTATTCTCCATGGACTTTACAGTGTCCCAAAACTTTTTGGAGTTAGTGCTACAGGATGCAAATTTCTGTTTGAAAAAGTTTGCCTTTGCTTTCCTGACTGCTTGTGTATATTGGTTCCTAACTTCCCTGAAAAGTTGCATATCGCGGGGGCTATTTGATGCTAATGCAGTACGCCACAGGATGTTTTTGTGCTGGTCAAGGGCAGTCAAGTCTGAGGAGAACCAGGGGCTATATCGGTTCTTAGTTCTGTATTTTTTGAATGGGGCATGTTTATTTAAGATTGAGAGGAAATTACGTTTAAGGAACAACCAGGCATCCTCTACTGACTGAATGAGATCTATATCCATCCAGGATACCTGGGCCAGGTCAATTAGGAAGGCCTGCTCGCTAAAGTGTTTTAGGGAGCGTTTGACAGTGATGAGGGGTGGTCGTTTGACCGCGGACCCGTTACGGACGCAGGCAATAAGGCAGTGATCGCTGAGATCCTGGTTGAAGACAGCTGAGGTGTATTTAGAGGGTATGTTAGTCAGGATGATATCTATGAGGGTACCCATGTTTACGGATTTAGGGTTGTACCTGGTAGGTTCGTTGATAATTTGCGTGAGGTTGAGGGCATCTAGTTTGGATTGTAGGATGGCCGGGGTATTAAGCATATCCCAATTTAGGTCACCAAGCAGTACGAACTCTGAGGATAAATGGGGGCAATCAATTCACATATGGTGTCCAGGGCACATCTGGGGGCTGAGGGGGGTCTGTAGCAAGCGGCAACAGTGAGAGACTTATTTCTGGAAAGGTGGATTTTTAGAAGTAGAAGCTCAAACTGTTTGGGCACAGACCTGGATAGTATGATAGAGCTCTGCAGGCTATCTCTACAGTAGATTGCAACTCCACCCCCTTTGGCAGTTCTATCTAGACGGAAAATTTTATAGTTGGGGATGGAAATTTCAGAATTTTTGGTGGCCTTCCTGAGCCAGGATTCAGACACTGCTAGAACGTCAGGGTTGGCGGAGTGTGCTAACGCAGTGAATAACTCAAACTTAGGAAGTAGACTTCTGATGTTTACGTGCAAGAAACCAAGACTTTTGCGATTACAGAAGTCAGCAAATGATAGCGCCTGGGGAGTAGGAGTGATACTGAGGGCTGCAGGGCCTGGGTTAGCCTCTACATCACCAGAGGAACAGAGGAGGACTAGAATAAGGATACGGCTAAAGGCTTTAAGAACTGGTCTTCTAGTGCGTTGGGTACATAGAATAAAGGGGGAAGATTTCCGGGTGTTGTAGAAAAGATTCAGGGCATTATGTACAGACAAGGATATGGAAGGATATGAGTAAAGTGGGGGTAAACCTAAGCGTTGGGTAACAATGAAAGAGATAGTATCACTAGAGGCACCAATTGAGTCGGTCTCTGCGTGTATGGGGGTGGGACAAAGGAGCTATCTAAGGCAGGTTTAGCTGGGCTGGGGGATCTACAGTGAAATAGTACAATTAGAAATAACCGAAACAACAATAAGCTAACCATGTTTGGGCTGAGGCTAAACATAAACAGGATGTAGTACCGTAAAAAGGAACAGTCCAGCAGACATCAGCTGTATAGCTGAGTTATCATAAGGTCCGGTGAACAGCAATAGGATAGTTCGGAGGCTGCTAAAGCACTAGCAGGTAAGAGGCCACGGCTAGCGTGTGCTAGCGGGCCGGGGCTAGCAGATGGAATCTTCGTGGTCGACGTCGTCGTAACCACATCAGACGATTTCGTCGGCAGGGCGATTTATCTATTTGACAACCATTCTGTACAACTGAAACAAAGTATTTCCTTGTTTACCACGGCAATCTACAGTGCCTTGCAAAATTATTCATCCCCCTTGGCGTTTTTCCTATTTTGTTGCATTACAACCTGTAATTTAAATGGATTTTTATTTGGATTTCATTTAATGGACATATACAAAATAGTCAAAATTGGTGAAGTGAAATGAAAAAAATAACTTGTTTCAAAACATTCTAAGAAGTAAATAACGGAAAAGTGGTGCGTGCATATGTATTCACCCCCTTTGCTATGAAGCCCCTAAGTAAGATCTGGTGCAACCAATTACCTTCAAAAGTCACATAATTAGTTAAATAAAGTCCACCTGTGTGCAATCTAAGTGTCACATGATCTGTCACATGATCTCAATATATATACACCTGTTCTGAAAGGCCCCAGAGTCTGCAACACCACTAAGCAAGGGGCACCACCAAGCAAGCGGCACCATGAAGACCAAGGAGCTCTCCAAAACAGGTCAGGGACAAAGTTGTGGAGAATTACAGATCAGCGTTGGGGTATGAAAAAATATCAGAAACTTTGAACATCCCACGGAGCACCATTCAATCCATTATAAAAAAATGGAAAGAATATGGCACCACAACAAACATGCCAAGAGAGGCAAGGAGGGCATTAATCAGAGAGGCAACAAAGAGACCAAAGATAGAGATTGGAGTATCTGTCCGTAGGACCACTTTAAGTCGTACACTCCACAGAGCTGGGCTTTATGGAAGAGTGGCCAGAAAAACCCCATTGTTTAAAGAAAAAAATAAGTAAACACGTTTGGTGTTCGCCAAAAGCCATGTGGGAGACTCCCCAAACATATGGAAGAAGGTACTCTGGTCAGATGAGACTAAAATTGAGCTTTTTGGCCATCAAGGAAAACGCTACAGTTGAAGTCGGAAGTTTACATACACTTCGGTTAGAGTCATTAAAACAAATTTTTAAACCAGTCCACACATTTCTTGTTAACAAACTATCGTTTTGGCGAGTCGGTTAGGACATCTACTTTGAGCAAGACACAAGTAATGTTTCCAATAATTGTTTACAGACACTAAGTTGACTGTGCCTTTAAACAGCTTGGAAAATTCCAGGAAATGATGTCATGGCTTTAGAAGCTTCTGATAGGCTAATTGACATCATTTGAGTCAATTGGAGGTGTACCTGTGGATGTATTTCAAGGCCTACCTTCAAACTCAGTGCCTCTTTGCTTGACATCATAGGAAAATCAAAAGAAATCAGCCAAGAAAAATTGTAGACCTCCACAGTTTGGTTCATCCTTGGGAACAGTTTCCAAATGCCTGAAGGTACCACGTTCATCTGTACAAACAATAATATGCAACTATAAACACCATGGGACCACGCAGCCGTTATACCACTCAGGAGGAGACGCGTTCTGTCTCCTAGAGATTAACGTACTTTGGTGCGAAAAGTGCAAATCAATCCCAGAACAACAGCAAAGGACCTTGTGAAGATGCTGGAGGAAACAGGTACAAAAGTATCTATATCCACAGTAAAACGAGTCCTATATCGACATAACCTGAAAGGCCGCTCAGCTAGAAAGAAGCCACTGCTCCAAAACCGCCATAAAAAAGCCAGACTACGGTTTGCAACTGCACATGGGGACAATGATCGTAGTTTTTGGAGAAATGTCCTCTGGTCTAATGAAACAAAAATAGAACTGTTTGGCCATAATGACCATTGTTATGTTTGGAGGAAAAAGGGGGTGCTTGCAAGACGAAGAACACCATCCCAACTGTGAAGCACAGGGATGGCAGCATCATGCTGTGGGGGTGCTTTGCTGCAGGAGGGACTGGTGCACTTCACAAAATAGATGGCATCATGAGGAAGGAAAATTATGTGGATATATTGAAGCAACATCTCAAGACATCAGTCAAAAATTCACCCAACTTTATGTGGGAAGCTTGTGGAAGGCTACCCAAAACGTTTGACCCAAGTTAAACAATTTAAAGGCAATGCTACCAAATACTAATTGAGTGTATGTAAACTTCTGACCCACTGGGAATGTGATGAAAGAAATAAAAGCTGAAATAAAAATTCTCTCTACTATTATTCTGACATTTCACATTCTTAAAATAATGTGGTGTTCCTAACTGATCTAAGACAGGGAATTTTTACTAGGATTAAATGTCAGGAATTGTGAAAAACTGAGTGTAAATGTATTTGGCTAAGGTGTATGTAAACTTCCGACTTCAACTGTATATCTGGCGCAAACCCAACACCTCTCATCACCCCGAGAACACCATCCTCACAGTGAAGCATGGTGGTGGCAGCATCATGCTGTGGGGATGTTTTTCCATCGGCAGGGACTGGGAAACTGGTCAGAATTGAAGGAATGATGGATGGCGCTAAATATAGGAAAATTCTTGAGGGAAACCTATTTCAGTCTTCCAGAGATTTGAGACTGGGACGGAGGTTCACCTTCCAGCAGGACAATGACCCTAAGCATACTGCTAAAGCAACACTCTAGTGGTTTAAGGGGACACATTTAAATGTCTTGGAAAGGCCTAGTCAAAGCCCAGACCTCAATCCAATTGAGAATCTGTGGTGTGACTTAAAGATTGCTGTACACCAGCGGAACCCATCCAACTTGAAGGAGCTGGAACAGTTTTGCCTTGAAGAATGGGCAAAAATCCCAGTGGCTAGATGTGCCAAGCTTATAGAGACATACCCCAAGAGACTTGCAGCTGTAATTGCTGCAAAAGGTGGCTCTACAAAATATTGACTTTGGGCGGGGTGAATAGTTATGTACGCTCAAGTTCTGTTTTTTTTGTCTTATTTCTTGTTTGTTTCACAATAAAAAATATTTAGCTTTTTCAAAGTGGTAGGCATGTTGTGTAAATCAAATTATACAACCCCCCCCCCCCAAAAAAATAAAAATAAATCTTAATTCCAGGTTGTAAGCCAACAAAATAGGAAAAATGCCATGGGGGGTGAATACATTCACAAGCCACTGTACTATGGCAATATAGCATACACTACACATTGTATGAATGGAAAAGTCATGTTGGTGTAATCCTTTTAATTTTTAGTTTCTAATTTATGTAATCAATTAATAATTTAACTCTTCTAAATAAAATATGGACATGTTTGTGTGGATAGACGTGATTATTTATTTATTTGTAGATCGTGAAAACACTGAATAATCTTTTCTTACAGGGCTACATTAATTAGGCCAGTCGGCTTTCCTACTGTGGCATATTGTGCTATATTAAAGAAACAATCTCTGAATTGGAAAGAAATGTGGTAGGGAAAGGAATTTTTTATTATTATCTTAAAAGGTAACATGCAAAGGTTTCCCTGTTTTTTTTGTGTGTGTTTTTTTTACCTTTATATAACAGCTAATAACATAATAAAATGATCTGCAATAATATTTCGGTCAGAGTACATTTTGTATCCTTGATTTAACACTAAGAGAGGCATGACCACCTGTCAACATGCTCCTTTGGAATGCTTGGAAATTATGTCATTTCAAGGCATTGTGAAAATTCCATAATCTGAAAAGGTCAAAGTCATCTGATTTAGGTGCACAATTTCACACAATCTCTGAGCTCACATGCTCGATATTGTACACAATTAAAAACAATCAGAACTCTATTTTACGTTTTACATTTGATCCAGCTATTCCAGTGAGGAAATATTCCAGAGCTGGGATTTTGAAGTAGTTTTCACTTACATTTACATTTTAGTCATTTAGCAGATGCTCTTATCCAGAGCGGGTTACAGTTAGTGAGTGCATACATTTTCATACTTTTCACTTGCGCTGCACAGTGAGACCTTCCCGCGTCTAGTTGGATTTATGCTGTAGAATGAGAAGATGCTGTTCTCCATCTAGCTAATTATAATAAACCACTTGAAACGACACTACAGTTTACTGTGATCTTTATGAATGGACAGCGCTAAAATGGTGAGAGTATTTGTGATTGAGAAAAATAATCAAATACATTTTACCAGGAGAGATCATGGGTATAACGTTACTTGGCTAGCTAGCTACTATCTAGCAACACTTGGGCTAGCTATCGTTAGCTAGCTAGCTAACTGTTACGGAGTCTAGTTGATAGGTAATCGACTAGTTGGACTGTTCCCGAGACTCCACGCGTAGGGATTTGTACAAGGCTTAACAAGGCTATTGAACTGAACATTGGTGTCTGTCTTTATTCCTTAATCCAACATATCATACAGAAACATGGTATCAGAAGTGGCTCGGAAAACACACGTTTGTTATTTTTGTAGCTAAGTACAGTATAGGCGCAGTTACGTTCCATATGCGAACACAAGCCGTTTCCTACTCACAACACTGATCAACTCGTGTTAGCTGGCTAGCTAGCATCACTACCTACCTCCATGACTGAAGACAAAGAAATCTCCTATTCCATTGCTATGGCAGCGAACATTCCGCCACCAAATCACATGATTCTCACAGGGGACTGGAATACTAATTGGGACAACTTCAGGGATGAATTCGAGGACTATGCGCTGGCGACCGGTCTACATGAGAAACCCAACGAGGTACAAGCGGCAACTCTGAGGAGTTTAATGGGCAGCGAATGCAGGCATATCTACCGGCACAATCTCACCCTCACGGCACGACAACAGTGTGATGCAAAGGCTATATTGGATGCATTGGGGAATTACTTCAAACCCGCCAGAAACGTAATTTACGAGCGGTTCGTTTTGGAAGCTGCAAACAGGAAGAGGGTGAGTCAGTACACAACTTTGTAACCCGTTTGAGAGAGAAATCCGCCACTTGTGAATACGGGGGATTGAAAGATGAACTGATTCGTGACAAAATAGTACTGGGAATTGCAAATGAGAATACGCGCCGGCGTCTACTGAGAGAGAGAGGCTTAACATTAGTAACTGCCATCGAAATGTGCCGCACTGCTGAAGTCACTGACATGAGAATGAGAGCAATGGAAACGGAAACCCCACGCTCCGACGTTGATACTGTTCACGCTGTTGCTAGGCAGACATTCAGACAAAACCAATCGAGGCAGAGTAATTCACCACGAACGGTGAACACAGAGAGCCCCGTAGCATGTAAATACTGTGGGAATACACACACACGTGGCAAAGAGCACTGCCCGGCCTATGGAAAACCATGCAGAGCTTGTGGAACTAATAATCACTTTGCAAAAGTGTGTCTCAAAAGCAAAAGAAGGGTGAGTGAGGGCAAGATTCACTGTGTTGATGATGTTACTCAATGTTCAGAGCTGAACAGTGAAAGTGACATTTACATGCATGAATCCATTGGGGCTGTACACTCAAGAGGGAAGAAATGGTTTGTGACACTACGATTACACAACAAGCAACAACAATGTCAACTGGATTCGGGTGCTACATGCAACGTAATGAGCTACAAAGACAAAATCAATCTGGCACCTGACACACATCTATTTCCCAGCGATACTAGACTAAAGCTGTACTCAGGAGAACTAATGAGCTCTATGGGCACCTTTGAGACCGAATGTGTTATTCGGGGACGCAAACACAAGCTGGAGTTCGAGATTGTGAAAACCAGTCAAAATCCTCTCCTCTCAGGCTCTACATGCGAACGCCTGGGACTGATGCAGTTCACTGTACCAAATGACCTGCACATTGTGGATCATGTCCAGCATGGACCCCTGTCCAAAGAACAACTACTCAGCAGATATGACGATGTATTCAACATGCCCGTTGAATCAGTGCCTGGGGAGGTACACTTTGAAGTGGATGAGAGCATTACTCCAGTCCAGTGTGCTCCTCGCAATGTGCCCATTGCAATGAAAGTGGCTGTGAAGGCCCAGCTGGACAAGTACGAGGCCGATGGCCACATGACATCTGTGACTGAACCAACTGACTGGATCAGCAATATGGTCATAGTGAAAAAACCAGAGAAGCTGAGGGTCTGCATCGACCCAAAGCATCTGAACCAAGCACTGAAACGATCCCACTACATCATGCCGACACTAGAGGATGTCCTCTATAAGCTTCCCAAGGCCAGGATTTTCACCTTGGTGGATGCCCGAGATGCATTCCTTCAATGCAAGCTGGACGAAGAAAGCAGCTTCATGACTACCTTCTGGACCCCCTGGGGTCGGAAACGCTGGCTCAAGCTCCCGTTTGGTGTCTCAGTGGCGCCTGAGGTATACCAACGCAAGCAGCACGAGTTACTGGCTGGGCTCAAGGGCATTGAACCCATCGCCGATGATATCCTGATCGTAGGCTGTGGTGAAACAGACGAAGAAGCAGAACGCGACCACGATGTGAAGCTCCTGGCACTGATGGAGCGCTGCCGATCAGTTAAGCTTCGTCTTGGCCTGAAGAAGCTGCAGTTCAAGGTGAAAGACGTCCACTTCCATGGCCACATTCTCTCGGCAAAAGGCCTGAAGCCGGACCCAGACAAGGTCCAAGCGATCCTCGACATGCCAAACCCGTCTGATGCAAAAGGAGTACAGCGTCTCATCGGCTTTGCAAACTATCTTGCAAAGTTCATGCCACACCTATCAGCAGTCTGTGAGCCTCTGCGCCGGTTGCTGGACAAAGACACACCATGGCACTGGCTACCCAAGCACGAGGCCGCAGTGCAGGAGATGAAATCTCTGGCTTCATCCATGCCAGTGTTGCGCTACTACGACGTCACGAAGCCTGTCACAATCCAGAGCGACTCTAGCCAAAGGGGACTTGGATGCTGCCTTATGCAGGAAGGCCAGCCCGTTGCGTTTGCCTCGAGAGCGCTCACCCCCACCGAACAAAACTATGCACAAATTGAGAAAGAGTGCCTCAGCATCGTCTTCTCCTGCCAGCGATTCCATCACTTCTTATATGGTCGAGAGCTGGTCACCGCTGAAACTGACCACAAACCACTCATTGCCATATTCAGTAAACCTCTCCTCAACGCGCCCAAGAGGCTTCAAAGTATGCTCCTGACTCTGCAAAACTACAGCCTGAAGGTCATTTACAAGCCAGGACCTGAGATGTACATCAGCGACACACTGAGCAGGGCAACAGCACAATGTACAGGTAGAGGCACTGCCTATCAGCGGCAGGCCATCTGCTCGCTACAGCAGGAACAACAAGATGTTCAACAGATCAATCAGGCAGACTACTTAAACGTGACAGATCACCGCCTAGCCCAGATCAGGCAACATACTGACAAGGACGAACACCTACAGTCACTGAAGTCCATGGCTCTAGCAGGTTGGCCATATCTGAAAGAGGAGACACCTTTCACAGTGAGAGAATACTGGACCTTTCGAGATGAGATCAGTGTGCAAAATGGCGTCTTGTTCAGAGGTCAGAAGGTCATTATTCCCAAATCACTACGTCCAGAGATGCTTACCCGCATACACTCCAGTCACGTCGGAGGTGACGCATGCTACCGTCAGGCTCGTGAAACATTATACTGGCCAAACATGCAAGCAGAAATTAAAGACTTTGTCAGCAACTGTACCACATGCAACGAGTACGCTCATGAACAGCAAAAGGAAACCATGATGTCACACGAACTGCCCACAAGGGCCTGGCAAATCATCAGCATGGACTTATTCAGCCACAGACAAAAGGACTATCTTCTCCTCGTTGATCATTACTCTGACTTTTGGGAAATTGAACTGCTCCCTGACTTGTCCGCAGAGACGGTCATAAAGCGCTGCAAGGCGCAGTTTGCAAGGCAAGGTCAGCCTGACAAGGTAATCACGGACAATGGCCCACAATTCACTGCACAGTTCAAGCGTTTCGCCTCAGAATGGGAGTTTGACCACGTGACCTCCTCTCCAAGACACCCAAAAGCAAATGGCAAGGCAGAATCAGCTGTCAAGATTGCAAAAAACCTGTTAAGCAGGGCCTTGCGCGACAGCAACGACCCATGGAAAGCGATCTTACAGTGGAGGAACACACCCACCGAAAACATGGACAGCAGCCCAGCACAACGCCTTCTGTCCAGACGTCTGAAGACTAATATCCCCGTAGCTAACAAGCTACTTGAGCCCTGCGTCATGGTTGGCGTCACGGACAAACTGCGTCACAGAAAGCAGCTCGCTAAGTGCTTCTACGACCGGACTGCTCGAGACCACACAGGACTTTGGAGGCTGGGCACATGCCTACAGAGAGTTGCACCACGTTCTTACCTGGTGGATGTTGGTGGCTCCCTCTATCGTCGCAATCGGGTGGATCTGCGCGTAGCAGAGCAGACAAACCAGAACATGCCATACACTCACTTAGATGAGCTGGATCACAGTCCAGGCCTAAGGGTAAGGGGTGCAGAATTGAGACATGAGCCAACTGAAGGTGAAGCTTCTACCCCACCAAACTCTCCAGCTCGTGGCCCTAATCCTACCCCTGTCAGAGCCAATACTTACTCACGGGTGGGTCGGCTGTGCAAGCCACCGGACAGGCTTACTCTGTAAGCAAGAGACTTAACTTGTTGTCTGTTAATTTAAAAAAAAATATTTCAAAAAAATGAAAAAAAATAAAAAAAATAAAATAAAAAAGGAAGATGACAGCTGAAGTAAAAAGAAAATGTCATGCTTTTCAATTGTTATGACTTGACTGTTAAGAACGCAATGTTATGCCGTTATGTTTGCACTTTCTATTGAAAAGGATGATGTTACGGAGTCTAGTTGATAGGTAATCGACTAGTTGGACTGTTCCCGAGACTCCACGCGTAGGGATTTGTACAAGGCTTAACAAGGCTATTGAACTGAACATTGGTGTCTGTCTTTATTCCTTAATCCAACATATCATACAGAAACACTAACCTTGTGCTCACAGTATATTTAGCAGAACAGGCCTAGCTACATGGTAACATTTAACCAGAAATATCATAACTTAATTATTTTTAATGTGGTAGCTAACTAGTTAGCCACGATTTGGTTAGTTAACTAGCTAGTTAGCTGTCTGCAGAATAAATGGTTGTCTAGCTAGCTAACTTTCTAGCTAGTTAGCTAGTTTACTTCTTGGGAAACAATATTTCTGCTAAGTGTATTAACTTGCTAACATTCATTATAGATGATTTATGTCATACAACAATTTCGTATTACCTCAAAAATGTGTTGCTTGCAGTAAACCATTGTTGTTTTCTTTAAGCCTTGAAATTATGTCATCCTTGCATTCTGGCCAGAAAATGACATCTTTGAAAAAAATGACAGCCAAAATGTAATGATAGACAAAAATACTGTTGTGGATTATTTAATGAAGCCTACATGAGCATTATTATTAAGAGTTAGGGTTTTTATGGAGAACTTTAGCTTTAATCAATTAAAAATGCAAAGTGCTTCATTTTATATTGATATGTAGATTGTCTATCACACATTTTGCTGCAATCATATCACTTTTGTTTACAATGTTTTAATTAATTAAAAGTTGTTCTACATTAACGTTATTTTCGCAGACGAGTAGCCTCGATGTAGGCATCATTTGGGTAAGTAATAGTCTGCAATTAAACATGATAACTACATCATTCTACTACCAGGAGATTCTAGTCTAATCATATTTTTTCAGTTGTTATATGACATTACTCAGTTAAACGTTTTCCTATATAGATTTCGTTGTTCTTGATGTTACTTAATTCGGGTGGGAGTAGTGAACGCAGACAATGGCCATTTCCGCAGTCTAGTATCAAGCTGGCTTGGCGCGGTAAAAACTTAATTTTATCTGGTCTGCTAGTTTATTCCGGTGTTCCTTTCGTTGCAGCCACAGATATTTTAGGGCAGAGCTCCGTGTAATCTCCCGGTAGTATTGTTTTGAGGAAACCAGCGCTAACACAGTGGTACCTGAGAAGTTTAGCTTGTTAGTTGCAATCGACCCTTTATACTTACAAAGCAATTGAGGTTGGGTCTGTCATCATACATGACATAAGGGAGTTTGCAAATTATAACCAACGTAATTATGTTGATTGAAAGAACTGACCTGGGAACCGGCATCACAACTCTTGGCCTCACTCCTCATCCTTTCCCTTCTGTGACAGAGAGGATGGATGGATTATGAGAAGATTAAAATGTTACTGTGTACTGTAAAACATTTTATACTGTGTACTCTGGTTGAAATTTTACAATGGGGAACTTCAACAGGTATGTATAGTTACTTGGTAACAAATTATGCATTTATTACTTATTTTCTTCAGGAATACATGGGTGAATATCGAGAATTGAAATGACCATTAAACAGAGTCCCAGATACCAGACTTTAAAACTATTTAAGGTTGAGGCTTTTGCCATGGGAAGCTGCAAAATTACAACCATTACAACACTGTACATTGACAGCAAATTCACTGACCTTGGAGCCGGCATCACGACTCTTGGCTCTCATCTTGTTGACCTGAGACTCAGCAATATCAGCCCTCTCTTCTGCCTCATCCAGTTCATGCTGAATCTTACGGAACTTGCCCAAATTGGCATTGGCTTGTTCCTCCTGTGAAAAATGTTAAATAGGATTTAAGTTTCTAGCAAACACAACAATTTGAGAATTACAAATGCATCAGTTGGATGATGGAAGGTTTTCTACTTACGGCCTCCTCTGAAGTTCTCTTGTAGGATTTGACCTTCAGCTGCAGTTTGTCCACCAGGTCCTGCAGACGGCTCAAATTCTTACGGTCTTCCTCAGTCTGCACCCAAAAATAATGGAATAAATCATAAGTCATACTGAATACAATATAAATGTTACATTTGATTCTGAACATGTTAATAGTGCACTTTCAACTTAAAGTTTATGATGTACCTGGTATGTGAGCTCCTTGATGCGTCTCTCATATTTACGGACTCCTTTCACAGAATCACTGCTCCTCCTTTGCTCCATTTCCACTTCACTCTCTAGCTCTCTCACCTAGAAAGATATGATCAACGTTAACACACCATTTCCAATTATTTTGTTAGTTACCACTACTTTCAATATTGAAGATAGAAATATGTCTAGAAATATGAAATGTGACATTGAATTAATAGAAAGGAATGTAGCTTAGACACTTACTCTGGCCTCCAGCTTCTGGATCTGCTTCTTGCCACCCTTCATGGCGATTTGTTCAGCTTCATCCAGGCGGTGCTGCAGGTCCTTGATAGTCTGCTCCATGTTCTTTTTCATGCGCTCCAGGTGAGCACTGGTGTCCTGCTCCTTCTTCAGCTCCTCTGCCATCATGGCAGCATCAGTAATGGCCTTCTTGGCCTTTTCCTCAGCATTTCTGCACTCCTGCACAGCCTCCTCCACTTCATTCTGAAGCTGGGATGTGTCGCCCTCTAGCTTCTTCTTCTGGCTCAGTAAGCTGGTGTTCTACATATACAGTGGGGAGAACAAGTATTTGATACACTGCCGATTTTGCAGGTTTTCCTACTTACAAAGCATGTAGAGGTCTGTAATTTTTATCATAGGTACACTTCAACTGTGAGAGACGGAATCTAAAACAAAAATCCTGAAAATCACATTGTATGATTTTTAAGTAATTAATTTGCATTTTATTGCATGACATAAGTATTTGATCACCTACCAACCAGTAAGAATTCCGGCTCTCACAGACCTGTTAGTTTTTCTTTAAGAAGCCCTCCTGTTCTCCACTCATTACCTGTATTAACTGCACCTGTTTGAACTCGTTACCTGTATAAAAGACACCTGTCCACACACTCAATCAAACATACTCCAACCTCTCCACAATGGCCAAGACCAGAGAGCTGTGTAAGGACATCAGGGATAAAATTGTAGACCTGCACAAGGCTGGGATGGGCTACAGGACAATAGGCAAGCAGCTTGGTGAGAAGGCAACAACTGTTGGCGCAATTATTAGAAAATGGAAGAAGTTCAAGATGACGGTCAATCACCCTCGGTCTGGGGCTCCATGCAAGATTTCACCTCGTGGGGCATCAATGATCATGAGGAAGGTGAGGGATCAGCCCAGAACTACACGGCAGGACCTGGTCAATGACCTGAAGAGAGCTGGGACCACAGTCTCAAAGAAAACCATTAGTAACAAACTACGCCGTCATGGATTAAAATCCTGCAGCGTACGCAAGGTCCCCCTGCTCAAGCCAGCGCATGTCCAGGCCCGTCTGAAGTTTGCCAATGACCATATGGATGATCCAGAGGAGGAATGGGAGAAGGTCATGTGGTCTGATGAGACAAAAATATAGCTTTTTGGTCTAAACTCCACTCGCCATGTTTGGAGGAAGAAGAAGGTTGAATACAACCCCAAGAACACCATCCCAACCGTGAAGCATGGAGTTGGAAACATCATTCTTTGGGGATGCTTTTCTGCAAAGGGGACAGGACGACTGCACCGTATTGAGGGGAGGATGGATGCGGCCATGTATCGCGAGATCTTGGCCAACAACCTCCTTCCCTCAGTAAGAGCATTGAAGATGGGTCGTGGCTGGGTCTTCCAGCATGAAATGACCCGAAACACACAGCCAGGGCAACTAAGGAGTGGCTCCGTAAGACGCATCTCAAGGTCCTGGAGTGGCCTAGCCAGTCTCCAGACCTGTACCCAATAGAAATTCTTTGGAGGGAGCTGAAAGTCCGTATTGCCCAAGCGACAGCCCCGAAACCTGAAGGATCTGGAGAAGGTCTGTATGGAGGAGTGGGCCAAAATCCCTGCTGCAGTGTGTGCAACCCTGGTCAAGACCTACAGGAAATGTATGATCTCTGTAATCGCAAACAAAGGTTTCTGTACCAAATATTAAGTTCTGCTTTTCTGATGTATCAAATACTTATGTCATGCAATAAAATGCGTATTAATTACTTAAAAATCATACAATGTGATTTTCTGGATTTTTGACTTCGATTCCGTCTCTCACAGTTGAAGTGTAACTATGATAAAAATTACAGACCTCTACATGCTTTGTAAGTAGGAAAACCTGCAAAATCGGCAGTGTATCAAATACTTGTTCTCCCCACTGTATATGAAACGTTATTCGTATATTACCTCTACATACCTCAAGTAGCAGATATTTAAGGAGATC
>NW_025536982.1:0-44512 GCF_020615455.1 Coregonus clupeaformis
TTCTGCCATCTCTTACTTAGTGTGTGGTTAGTGTCTATATTAGGTAAGGTAAAATCCGTTGCCTTTCTCAGCTAAAAACGTTAATGGTATTTTCTCCCTAATACAGTGGGGGGAAAGTATTTAGTAGCCACCAAATGTGCAAGTTTCCCACCTAAAAGATGAGAGAGGCCTGTAATTTTCTATCATAGGTACACGCTAACTATGACAGACAAATTGAGATTTTTTTTTTAGAAAATCACATTGTAGGATTTTTTTATGAATTTATTTGCAAATTATGGTGGAAAATATGTATTTGGTCACCTACAAACAAGTAAGATTTTTGGTCACAGACCTGTAACGTTTCTTTAAGAGGTTTTGTCCTCCACTCGCTATCAGAGCAGGCTCCGTTTGAACTTGTTATCAGTATAAAAAGACACCTGTCACAACCTCAAACAGTCACACTCCAAACTCCACTATGGCCAAGACCAAAGAGCTGTCAAAGGGACACCAGAAACAAAATTGTAAACATTCACCAGGGCTGGGAAGACTGAATTGCAATAGGTAAGCAGCTTGGTTTGAAGAAATCAACTGTGGGAGCAATTATTAGGAAATGGAAGACATACAAGACCACTGATAATCTCCCTCGATCTAGATAATGCTAAGATCTCACCCCGTGGGTCAAAATGATCACAAGAACGGGTGAGCAAAAATCCCAGAACCACAATGGGGACCTAGCTGAATGACCTTTTTGCAGAGAGCTGGGAACCAAAAGTAACAAAGCCTACATCAGTAATACACTACGCCGCCAGGGACTCAAATCCTGCAGTGCCAGACGTGTCCTCTGCTTAAGCCAGTACATGTCCAGGCCCGTCTGAAGCTTCTGCTAGAGTGCATTTGGATGATCCAGAAGAGGATTGGGAGAATGTCATATGGTCAGATGAAACCAAAATAGAACTTTGGTAAAAACTCAACTCGTCGTGTTTGGAGGACAAAGAATGCTGAGTTGCATCCAAAAGAACACCATACCTACTGTGAAGCATGGGGGTGGAAACATCATGCTTTGTGGCTGTTTTTCTGCAAAAGGGACCAGGACCCGACTGATCCGTGTAAAGGAAAGAATTAATGGGGCCATGTATCGTGAGATTTTGAGTGAAAACCTCCCTTCCATCAGCATGAGGGCATTGAAGATGAAACGTGGCTGGGTCTTTCAGCATGACAATGATCCCAAACACACCGCCCGGGCAACGAAGGAGTGGCTTCGTAAGAAGCATTTCAAGGTCCTGGAGTGGCTTCTAGCCAGTCTCCGAGATCTCAACCCCATAGAAAATCTTTGGAGGGAGTTGAAAGTCCGTGTTGCCCAGCGACAGCCCCAAAACATCACTGCTCTAGAGGAGATCTGCATACGGAGGAATGGGCCAAAAATACCAGCAACAGTGTGTGAAAACCTTGTGAAGACTTACAGAAAACGTTTGACCTGTTTCATTGCCAACAAAGGGTATATAACAAAGTATTGAGAAACTTGTTATTGACCAAATACTTATTTTCCACCATAATTAGCTAAATCAATTCATTAAAAATCCTACAATGTGATTTCTGGATTTTTTTTCTTATCATTTTGTCTGTCATAGTTGACGTGTAAAACTAGTGATGAATTACAGGCTTCTCTCATCTTTTTAAGTGGGAGAACTTGCACAATTGGTGGCTGACTAAATACATTTTTCCCCCACTGTACCACATTTATCACAAAATAGCTTTGAAGGGACACAGATCTCACACGCTCAACGTAAATAACTTAGCAGTCAATGAGTCAAACCCACATTCATTTATTTGGAAACAGATATAACGACTTTATATTATAATTATATTTTCCCCTAATATACTAAAATTCCTTGACTATATCACCTCTGCTTCTGAAATGATAGATAGCCATTATAATGCTTAACCTTTTCTACCACACGCTCTATGTACTGTCTCCCACCCCCACGTAAGTCTACGTGTTTGGGCGCAGCAAGCCATTGTACTTATATATTATTCCACTTTTTATCCACTCTATTAATCAATTACCCACATATAACATACATCACATGTCAATATTATTCATATCATCCACCGCATTCGTATTTCTAATGATTCTTTATTGCCACATGTTCATTTCCTAATCTAGTCCCAGCGGAACATCAACTTAAACGACCTGAGACCCCCGTCCCTCAGTCATAGCATCCTCTCAGAATTCCTATCGACTGGTCACTGATCTTACACTATTCTATTCCAGGCCACGTTGTACACCCCCAAGATATTATTATATAAAAAAGCTTATTATCCACACCTATATAACATTATCATCCACACCTCTTTATCTCTTCATCATATCACATTCCCACAACGTTGTTCTCAAACACGCTTCTATCACTATTTGCATAACCTACAGGAATATTCCTTTACTATGGTCAATTTGACCATAATCCTATATCCCTTCTAAATTTCCAACTTTAATTACCCCCTTAAAAAGCTGACCGAAATTCAATGTGTCGACGTCATATGATCACCCCGTACATGTGACCTGTTCCTTCAACAGGATTTCTCTCTCTCTCCTTACGTTCAGTAAATTAATATCCACTTACTATTAATTCTTCTCTCCCTGATGCAAGATTGGGCTTTCCCTTTCTCCACCAGCCTTAGAAGCTTCAAACGACCCCAAAATATAGTCCCTTTCCTTACACTTTCTCCACAAAGAAAAGGCTATTATTTACAGGATTTATTTTTGTTGTCCAATCACCCACACAGATAAGGCCACTCGTGCTTAAATAAATCACTGAATGACTCACAGCCACTCAAGCTAACCATTCACCGGTACGAGATGAGCAGACCTACTCTATCTTATTATTTCTCTATACTTTGAAGCCCTGGTGGCGTTCACAACCGTTCACCTACTAGGGATGAAAAGCGCGACTTCCAATTTATGGTGTCATCTTCTCAGGATGACTTACTTTTTTTACCCGATTAGCTGTCTAATTTGTGCATCACCTCACCCAGGCTGATGCGTCACCTACCCCTGAGCAGCCTCTAACAATGATAAACACGTTGGGGCGGTAGCCAGTAGGGCCGTTTTAGTAACGTATGTCCAACCTACCCCGAGCAGCATCTAACAATGATCAACACGTTAGAGCGGTATCCGTAGTGGACGTTTGGCTAGCCACCTACCCCCGAGCTGTCCTCTGGGGTGCTAATTTTAGCTCCCCCAAAGCGGTATCCGTAGGATTTAACTCATCAACAATCAATTGCATGCATGCTTATTCCTCATTCCAACAAAAACTCTGCTTCTTCTGCTAAATCTGGTCCTTACATTTCTGGAGAGAACCCTTCCCATTCCCCACCCTCAGATTCAGCTTGATCGAAACACACACAGCTCAAGTAAGAACGCCGCTTACCTTTGTTTAAACAGTGGCCACTGAATCTGTGTGTGTCGCTCAAACTTTCTCAGACGGTAAAGCAATCAAAGATCTCTATAACCAGTCCCTTCGTGGTCGCCAAATATGTTGTGGAAAATAACCACTATACTTTATTACAAATAAGGACTTACATAGTTTTTGTTGCATCAAGAAATGACTTTATTAAAGTTTCAACAAAGCCGATACCAGTCTGCAGAGTGGCACCCGTTCTCTCTCTCTTCCTCCACCTTATATAGTGTCCTCCACACACCTAGCTTTAAATCCCTCCCTCCTAATTTTCCCGCTCTTTTTATTGTTCCGCCCACTCCCTTTGTCTATGGTGGCGGCTACATTCGACTTTCATTCAGTTCAGAATCAATAGTAATACACTCAATCAATCCCTTATCTTGCAAAAACACTAATGTTTAGGTTAAACTCTGTTCAACCCTGGCACCACTCTTTATCACTTTGTGTGAGGAGAGCAACAAAAGGCCACAAGCTAGTTTCAGTCTCTCAATGGATAAGACAGCCATGGATTTAAGTAAGAGCAAGCAATGTGACCCAAGGGCAGACTCACCCACACAGTAAAATTAAATGACCCAATACAATTCCTGGCCCAGTAACAAATAATTCTAACTTTATGCTCTTGATTAACCCAGTTCTACCTCAGTCCATTAAACCCTACAGTTCATTAATAATAATTCACCACAACAGTTGAATAAGATGAGAAAAAAGAAGAAACCCACAACACTGCTCTTTATTAAGCTTTACATATCAGCCTCAAGGCCTTCAGTCAGAGCTCTATCGCAACACTCCCATATTAAAATGCAACGGAATTCCATACGTTGCATTATGACATTAAAAATAATTAACAATTTACTGGTATAATCAGGTATTAGCAGTAAAGTGGCAGTGTGGAAAGACCAGCAAGAACAGATAGGGGCTGAAAATACAACAAGCCAGGACCAAGTGTGGAAGAGGGGAGACAAGTGCAGCGCAAAGTAGTAGCACCTCGTAAGACACGAGAACTCCGGTCAGGAAGCACTGGAAATCTCTCAGCATCCTTGTCACCTCAAGGCCGCAGGAGGGACCCATCTGATGCCACCCCAGAAACCCAAGGCCAACCAACAAGATAAATAATTCAATAGCCCAAGATTAGCGAAACCAAGGAATGGAACCAACTAGACCAAGACCTCAAAGTCCTAGAGCCACTAGCCGGGACAGCTGAATGGAAAGTTGACACCTTCACAAAAATCACTTATAATCTGGCTAGAGAATGCTCTGGAAGCTGAAAAAGGAGAACATCAGAACTGCAAACAGCCAAACAGAAGGGAGATTCAACGCCTGAGGATTTCAAAAGAGGAGATGGGCAGTGATCTGGCCACCACTTTGACCTGCCAATGGGTGGGTGTTACAGTTTAGAGTCAACACCTGAGGAAAGCTAGACAATGTCTGAGGACATCAGCTTCTGGCCAAAGAAACAATAATTGATGACGGAGTCACCATAATTCACCAAATGATATTTTGAAGGAGGAAACAAAGTACTTTTAAGCATATGTTTTCGTTTGTCACCTAAATCTCCTCTAACTGAAGCTAATTGTAGAGATTTTTTTTTCTATTGATAATGTAAAATTAACAGCCATACAGAAAGACTCATGTGAAGGTGAAATTACAGAGGAGGAACTTCTGGATGCAATTAAAGACTAAATCCGGGAAAACTCCAGGGTTGGCTGGCATACCAGTCGAGGTATACCAAACCTTTTTTGATATACTCAGAGGACCGTTATTAGCATGTTTTAACCACTCCTATGTAAATGGTAGATTATCAGACACTCAAGAAGAAGGTCTGATTTCATTATTACTGAAACAGGATACAAGTGGAAAATATAAAGATCCAGTTCATTAAAAACATTTTAGGCCCCTTACACTTCAGTGTTGTGATGCAAAAATTATAGCAAAATGTATAGTGTAGAATTAAAAAAGGTATTCTCGGACATTATTCATTCTAAATCAGACAGGTTTTTTACATGGAAGATACATTGGAGATAATATAAGGCAAGTACTGGAAACAATAGAACACTATGAAAAATCTGGGAAACCAGGCCTGCTATTCATAGCAGACTTCGAAAAGGCATTTGATAAAGTACGACTGGGGTTTTATATATATAAATGCCTGGAGCATTTCCACTTTGGAGAATCTCTTATAAAATGGGTTAAAATCATGTATAGTAACCCTATGTCACGACTTCTGCCGAGGCTGCCTCCCCTCCTTGTTCGGGCAGGCTTCGGCTTTCGTCGTCACCGGAGTACTAACCACTGCCGCCCCAATCATCATATCAATTGTCTTGTCAATCACACACACACCTGGTTCTATTCCCCTAATTAGTCCATATATAAGTGTTCCCTCTGCCCCCCTTGTCCTTGTGGGTGATTGTTTGTTGTGGAGGTTAGTAGCTCGGTGGAGCTCTGGTATTTGGTATCGACGGGAGTATTTGTCCGTGTGCCTTGTAATTTCCAGTGCACTTGTTTTGTGCCCTGATGTGTGTTTGACGCATTTCTGCGTAAACCTGTATTTTTTGGATTAAAGCCTGTTCCTGTGATTTTACCCTCCTGCACCTGACTCCTTCAACACCACCTTATCACACCATAGGTGTAAAATATTAAATAATGGCTATTTCTCAGAAAGTGTTCAACTGTCAAGAGGAGTGAAACAAGGTTGTCCACTAATCGGCATATCTATTTATTATGGCCATCGAGATGTTAGCTATTAAAATCAGATTCAACAATAACATCAAGGGATTAGAAATCCAGGGCTTAAAAAGAAAGGTGTCATTGTACGCTGATGATTCATGTTTTTCTTTTAAATCCACAACTTGAATCCCTCCACAGCCTCAGAGGATCTAGATACATTTCTAACCTCTCTGGATTACAACCAAATGATGATAAATGTACTATATTACGTATTGGATCACTAAAAATACAATTTTTACATTACCATGTAGTTTACCAATAAAATGGTCTGATGGTGATGTGGATATATTTAAATCCGAACTGGTTCTCTAGCAAATTAGTAAGATTATTTCACCCAATGTTCAAGAATGGCCTTTTTCCCTTTATTCAGATTACAACCTTTCACTTTCAGTTATTTGAAAAGGAAATAATCTCCCAAATATCACTATTTCTAAAACAAGCCATATATGAAGGATGGGACTAATAACAACTAACAACAACAAGATAACAAATAATGTAAGCATACTGTGTCCATAGTAAGTATATAGGTTGAGAGCTTTTGTGAAAGAGCACAGTTAGAAAGATATGGCATATAGAAGCAAACCGGATGGACATCATGAAAATGAGAGGTTGAGGAAGTTCAGGAGTAAAAACAAACAAAATATAATTATTGTAAAATTGACTGTGTCCATGAAATGTATATAGTATGTATAAGCTGGAAGTAGAGGCCTAAGCATTGTTGTTCACTAGTTTACTCCAATTAGGGAAGGGGTGGTGCGGTTGGAAAGTAATAGAGGAAAAAAAGAAAGTAATTGAAGCAAGTGACTGAAGGTGAAGCATCCCTAGATATACACTATACATACAAAAGTATGTGGACACCCCTTCAAATTAGTGGATTCGGCTCAGCCACACCCGTTGCTGACAGATGTATAAAATCAAGCACACAGCCATGCAATCTCCATAGACAAACTTTGGCAGTAGAATGGCCTTACTGAAGAGCTCAGTGACTTTCAATGTGGCACAGTCATAGGATGCCACCTTTCCAACAAGTCAGTTTGTAAAATCTTTGCCCTGCTAGAGCTGCCCCGGTCAACTGTAAGTGCTGTTATTGTGAAGTGGAAACGTTTAGGAGCAACAACGGCTCAGCCGCGCAAGTGGTAGGCCACACAAGCTCACAGAATGGGGGCTGAAGCGTGTAGCGTCTGTCCTCAGTTTCCAACACTCACTACCGAGTACCAAACTGCCTCTGGAAGCAACGTCAGCACAATAACTGTTAGTTGGGAGCTTCATGAAATGGGTTTCCATAGATGAGCAGCCACACACAAGCCTATGATCACCATGCACAATGCCAAGCGTCGGCTGGAGTGGTGTAAAGCTGCGCCGCCATTGGACTGTGGAAACGTGTTCTCTGGAGTGAAGAATCACGCTTCACCATCTGGCAGTCCGACGGACCAATCTGTTTTGGTGGATACCAGGAGAACACTACCTGCCCCAATGCATAATGCCAACTGTAAAGTTTGGTGGAGGAGGAATAATGTTCTGGGGTTGTTTTTCATGGTTTCGGGGCTAGGCCCTTAGTTCCAGTGAAGGGGAAATCTTAACGCTACAGCATACAAAAACATTCGAGATGATTCTGTGCTTCCAACTTTGTGGCAACAGTTTTGGGAAGGCCCTAGTGGAAAGCCTTCCCAGAAGAGTGGAGGCTGTTATAGCAGCAAAGGGGGGGACCAACTCCATATTAATGCCCGTGATTTTGGAATGATGTTTGACGAGCCGGTGACCATATACTTTTGGTGATGAAGTGTACTTCTACATGTACACATACATATAGTCCTAATGTGTTAAGAATCATACCATGTTCTGTTTGAGCCTGGCATTTGTGCTGTCCTGTAGCCACTGTTCTAGGTCATCCACCTCTCCCAGACTGCTCAGTGGGAAATGTGTAGGCTCTGGCATCTCTGGTTGGGACATGTGCTCAATCTTCCCAGCTAGGCTGTTGACCATTGCTGCAAGTTGTGACTGCTGAGGTTTCATGTACTCCATCAGTGTTAGGATGTGGAGTTCATCAGCTTAAAAAATAAATAATGATTGATAGAATTTGAGTTCCATACCATGTTTCTACATTGAGTGAGATTGGGGGAAATTATTATTAGCCAGTGTAATACTGGTATATGAATATAACTGTTCCCTCCATTGGGAGTCACACAGTCACTCTCACAGTCAGTATCTACGGTATGTCTAACATCATAGACAACAAAATGACTTTTACCAGAGTAACTTCCTTTTCCCAGTGGGAACATCGGGTGTATAAATGTATAACAGCAACGTTCACACGGTACATGACAAGTACAGATACAGTACATCACACTGACCAAGGAGTAATATGGTTTATATGAATTGGCTATGTCGTAGCTAATATTTTAAAGATATATATTACAAGCTCAGCAAATCACCAGAAAGTACAAATTAATCCATGGGTGATGGTGATTTCAGAGTAAAGGTGGCGAGAGAGAAAACATTTGAAGAAAAATACTAACTTTTGCTTCTTCCTTCTATTCCCCCTGCCTCCATCCACCTCAGCTTCGGACTGTAAATCTGACGACTCACAAGTCAACAAAGCCTTCCATTTCTGCCTGGCTCTGTTAAATACCTATTAGCAGGACACATGGAAGATTGCAAAATAAAATAACTAACCAATAGCCACTTCAATTGAAATGTCAACTTTCTTTGTCCTAAAGGAACATTTCTTGAATAACATGTTATTGGAATATAAACTATTATGACATTAAACAGTCAAGCAAAATTATTGACCATAGTGATGTACTGTATATATCTGCCTCAACTTCCCTTACTAGGTGATGCTTCTAAGGGCAGCTACACTTCCAAAACAGATCTTCAAAAACAGTAGAGCACACAACTAAAAATGCATTGTCAACATACCTGCTTTACCATAGACTCGGATGTCAAATTTCCTCCAGTCTTCTACGTGTCTCTCCCAGTTACTTATTGCAGTGTCAGTTCGGTCATCTTTCTTATAACTAGGCCAGAAGGTCACACCTTCTTGAAACCAATGAATTGTACTAACAAAAACATCTGAAAAGAAAGAACAGGAAGAAAGCATTCCATAAATACAGTGATACAAATACAGCTAGTGTTAGTCATATTCTAACATCATAGTGTACTTACGGTTTATTTTTGTCCAGTAGCAGAAGAAAGTGATGAACGTTGTGATTGTCAGTCTTTTGTCAGTCAGTAACATTAATTCAGTCAACCCTTCTAATCCATACTCAAAAATACTTATTGCAGTGTGATTTTTTTATTAAGAAATTAAACTTCATAAAAAATATTATAAATAAAATAATTAAAGTGACACCCACCCCACTACTCTTTTGGCTTTAGTCCTAAATATGCAGTAGAGGTATGGCCACAAATCCCTTCCTATGGGGCAGAACTATGCATTTCTGAAAGATGTCTGATACTTTGGCAAATATTTATGTTTCTGATGGTTGGGAAATTCTGGATATGTTCAGGAAGGATGAGCTGAATGGGTAACTGAAGAATTGTGACTTCTCTGAGAACTTTGTACACAACATACAGTACCAGTCAAAAGTTTGGACACCTACTCATTCCAGGGTTTTTCTTTATTTTTACTATTTTCTACATTGTAGGATAATAGTGAAGTCATCAAAACTATGAAATAACACAATAGGAATCATGTAGTAACCAAAAAGTGTTAAACAAATCAAAATATATTTTATATTTGAGATTCTTCAAAGTAGCCACCCTTTCAATCAATCAATCAATTTTATTTTATATAGCCCTTCTTACATCAGCTAATATCTCGAAGTGCTGTACAGAAACCCAGCCTAAAACCCCAAACAGCTAGTAATGCAGGTGTAGAAGCACGGTGGCTAGGAAAAACTCCTAGAAAGGTCAAAACCTAGGAAGAAACCTAGAGAGGAACCAGGCTATGAGGGGTGGCCAGTCCTCTTCTGGCTGTGCCGGGTGGAGATTATAACAGAACCATGCCAAGATGTTCAAAAATGTTCATAAGTGACAAGCATGGTCAAATAATAATCAGGAATAAATCTCAGTTGGCTTTTCATAGCCGATCATTAAGAGTTGAAAACAGCAGGTCTGGGACAGGTAGGGGTTCCATAACCGCAGGCAGAACAGTTGAAACTGGAATAGCAGCAAGGCCAGGCGGACTGGGGACAGCAAGGAGTCACCACGGCCGGTAGTCCCGACGTATGGTCCTAGGGCTCAGGTCTCTCAGTTGGCTTTTCATAGCCGATCATTAAGAGTTGAAAACAGCAGGTCTGGGACAGGTAGGGGGTTTCGAGTAACCGCAGGCAGAACAGTTGAAACTGGAATAGCAGCAAGGCCAGGCGGACTGGGGACAGCAAGGTGTCAGCATGCCCGGTAGTCCTGACGTATGGTCCTAGGGGCTCAGGTTCTCGAGAGAAAGAGAGAACGAGAGAATTGAGAGAGCATACTTAAATTCACACAGGACACTGGATAAAACAGGAGAAGTACTCCAGGTATAACCAACTAACCCCAGCCCCCGACACATAAACTACTGCAGCATAAATACTGGAGGCTGAGACAGGAGCGGTCCGGAGACACTGTGGCCCCATCCGAAGAAAACCGGACAGGGGCCAAACAGGAAGGATATAACCCCACCCACTCTGCCAAAGCACAGCCCCCGCACCACCAGAGGGATATCCTCAACCACCAACTTACAATCCTGAGACAAGGCCGAGTATAAGCCCACAGAGGTCTCCCACCACAGCACAAACCAAGGGGGCGCCAACCCAGACAGGAAGATCACGTCAGTAACTCAACCCACTCAAGTGACGCACCCCTCCTAGGGACGGCATGAAAGAGCACCAGCAAGCCAGTGACTCAGCCCCTGTAACAGGGTTAGAGGCAGAGAACCCCAGTGGAGAGAGGGGAACCGGCCTGGCAGAGACAGCAAGGGCTGTTCGTTGCTCCAGAGCCTTTCCGTTCACCTTCACACTCCTGGGCCAGACTACACTCAATCATATGACCTACTGAAGAGATAAGTCTTCAGTAAAGACTTAAAGGTTGAGACCGAGTCTGCGTCTCTCACATGGGTAGGCAAACTGTTCCATAAAAATGGAGATCTATAGGAGAAAGCCCTGCCTCCCGCTGTTTGCTTAGAAATTCTAGGGGACAATTAGGAGGCCTGCGTCTTGTGACCGTAGCGTGCGTATTGGTATGTACGGCAGGACCAACTCGGAAAGATAGGTAGGAGCAAGCCCATGTAACGCTTTATAGGTTAACAGTAAAACCTTGAAATCAGCCCTTGCCTTAACAGGAAGCCAGTGTAGGGAAGCTAGCACTGGAGTAATATGATCAAATTTCTTGGTTCTAGTCAGGATTCTAGCAGCCGTATTTAGCACTAACTGAAGTTTATTTAGTGCTTTATCCGAGTAGCCGGAAAGTAGAGCATTGCAGTAGTCTAACCTAGAAGTAACAAATGCATGGATTAATTTTTCTGCATCATTTTTGGACAGAAAATTTCTGATTTTTGCAATGTTACGTAGATGGGAAAAAAGCTGTCCTTGAAACAGTCTTGATATGTTCGTCAAAAAAGAGAGATCAGGGTCAAGAGTAACGCAGAGGTCCTTCACAGTTTTATTTGAGACGACTTTACAACCATCAAGATGAATTGTCAGATTTAACAGAAGATCTCTTTGTTTCTTGGGACCTAGAACAAGCATCTCTGTTTTGTCCGAGTTTAAAAGTAGAAAGTTTTCAGCCATCCACTTCCTTATGTCTGAAACACAGGCTTCTAGCGAGGGCAATTTTGGGGCTTCACCATGTTTCATTGAAATGTACAGCTGTGTGTCATCCGCATAGCAGTGAAAGTTAACATTATGTTTTTGAATAACATCCCCAAGAGGTAAAATATATAGTGAAAACAATAGTGGTCCTAAAACGGAACCTTGAGGAACACCCGAAATGTACAGTTGATTTGTCGGAGGACAGACCATTCACAGAGACAAACTGATATCTTTCCGACAGGTAAGATCTAAACCAGGCCAGAACTTGTCCGTGTAGACCAATTTGGGTTTCCAGTCTCTCCAAAAGAATGTGGTGATCGATAGTGTCAAAGGCAGCACTAAGGTCTAGTAGCACGAGGACAGATGCAGAGCCTCGGTCTGACGCCATTAAAAGGTCACCACCTTCACAAGTGCAGTCTCAGTGCTATGATGGGGTCTAAAACCAGACTGAAGCATTTCGTATACATTGTTTGTCTTCAGAAAGGCAGTGAGTTGCTGCGCAACAGCTTTTTCTAAAATTTTTGAGAGGAATGGAAGATTCGATATAGGCCGATAGTTTTTTATATTTTCCGGGTCAAGGTTTGGCTTTTTCAAGAGAGGCTTTATCACTGCCACTTTTAGTGAGTTTGGTACACATCCGGTGGATAGAGAGCTGTTTATTATGTTCAACATAGGAGGGCCAAGCACAGGAAGCAGCTCCTTCAGCAGTTTAGTAGGAATAGGATCCAGTATGCAGCTTGAAGGTTTAGAGGCCATGATTATTTTCATCATTGTGTCAAGAGATATAGTACTAAAACACTTAAGTGTCTCTCCCGATCCCAGGCCCTCGCAGAGTCTGTGCAGATCCAGGACAGCTAAGCCCTGGAGGAATACGCAGATTCAAAGAGGAGTCCGTAATTTGCTTTCTAATGGTCATGATCTTTTCCTCAAAGAAGTTCATGAATTTATTACTGCTGAAGTGAAAGCCATCCTCTCTTGGGGAATGCTGCTTTTTAGTTAGCTTTGCAACAGTATCAAAAGAAATTTTGGATTGTTCTTATTTTCCTCGATTAAGTTGGAAAAGTAGGATGATCGAGCAGCAGTGAGGGCTCTTCGGTACTGCACGGTACTGTCTTTCCAAGCTAGTCGGAAGACTTCCAGTTTGGTGTGGCGCCATTTCCGTTCCAATTTCCTGGAAGCTTGCTTCAAAGCTCGGGTATTTTCTGTATACCAGGGAGCTAGTTTCTTATGACAAATGTTTTTCGTTTTTTAGGGGTGCAACTGCATCTAGGGTATTGCGCAAGGTTAAATTGAGTTCCTCAGTTAAGTGGTTAACTGATTTTTGTCCTCTGACATCCTTGGGTAGGCAGAAGGAGTCTGGAAGGGCATCAAGGAATTTTTGTGTTGTCTGAGAATTTATAGCACGACTTTTGATGCTCCTTGGTTGGGGTCTGAGCAGATTATTTGTTGCGATTGCAAACGTAATAAAATGGTGGTCCGATAGTCCAGGATTTTGTGGAAAAACATTAAGATCTACAACATTTATTCCATGGGACAAAACTAGGTCCAGAGTATGACTGTGGCAGTGAGTAGGTCCAGAGACATGTTGGACAAAACCCACTGAGTCGATGATGGCTCCGAAAGACTTTTGGAGTGGGTCTGTGGACTTCTCCATGTGAATATTAAAATCACCAAAAATTAGAATATGATCTGCTATGACTACAAGGTCTGATAGGAATTCAGGAAACTCAGAGAGGAACGCTGTATATGGCCCAGGAGGCCTGTAAACAGTAGCTATAAAAGTGATTGAGTAGGCTGCATAGATTTCATGACTAGAAGCTCAAAAGACGAAAAACGCCATTTTTTTTTTGTAAATTGAAATTTGCTATCGTAAATGTTAGCAACACCTCCGCCTTGCGGGATGCACGGGGAATATGGTCACTAGTGTAACCAGGAGGTGAGGCCTCATTTAACACAGCAAATTCATCAGGCTTTAAGCCATGTTTCCAGTCAGGCCAATCACATCAAGATTATGATCAGTGATTAGTTCATTGACTATGACTGCCTTTGAAGTGAGGGATCTAACATTAAGTAACCCTATTTTGAGATGTGAGGTATCACGATCTCTTTCAATAATGGCAGGAATGGAGGAGGTCTTTATCCTAATAAGATTGCTAAAGGTGAACACCGCCATGTTTAGTTTTGCCCAACCTAGGTCGAGGCACAGACACAGTCTCAATGGGTATGGCTGAGCTGACTACACTGACTGTGCTATTGGCAGACTCCACTAAGCTGGCAGGTTGGCTAACAGCCTGCTGCCTGGCCTGCACCCTATTTCACTGTGGGGCTAGAGGAGTTAGAGACCTATCTATGTTGGTAGATAAGATGAGAGCACCCCTCCAGCTAGGATGGAGTCCGTCCCTCATCAGCAGGTCAGGGCTTGATCCTGTTTGTGGGTGAGTCCCAGAAAGAGGGCCAATTATCTACAAATTCTATCTTTTGGGAGGGGCAGAAAACAGTTTTCTTTGCCTTGATGACAGCTTTGCACACTATTGGCATTCTCATCCAGCTTCATGAGGTAGTCAACTGGAATGCGTTTCAATTAACAGGTGTGCCTTCTTAAAAGTTAATTTGTGGAATTTATTTCCTTCTTAATGCGTTTGAGCCAATCAGTTGTGTTGTGACAAGGTAGGTGTGGTAAAATACCAAGTCCATATTATGTCAAGAACAGCTCAAATAAGCAAAGAGAAACGACAGTCCATCATTACTTTTAAGACATGAAGGTCAGTCAATCCGGGAAAATGTAAAGAACTTTGAAAGTTTCTTCAAGTGCAGTCGCAAAAACCATCAAGCGTTATAATGAAACTGGCTCTCATGAGGACCGCCACAGGAATGGAAGACCCAGAGTTACCTCTGCTGCAGATTATAAATTCATTAGAGTTACCAGCCTCAGAAATTGCAGCCCAAATAAATGCTTCACAGAGTTCAAGTAACAGACACATCTCAACATCAACTGTTCAGAGGAGACTGTGATTCAGGCCTTCATGGTCGAATTTCTGCAAAGAAACCACTACTAAAGGACACCAATAATAAGAAGAGACTTGCTTGGGCCAAGAAACACGAGCAATGGACATTAGACTGGTGGAAATCTGTCCTTTGGTCTGATGAGTCCAAATTTGAGATTTTTGGTTCCAACCGCTGTGTCTTTGTGAGACGCAGAGTAGGTGAATGGATGATCTCAGCGTGTGTGGTTCCCACCGTGAAGCATTGAGGAGGAGGTGTAATGGTGTGGGGGTGCTTTGCTGGTGACACTGTCAGTGATTTATTTAGAATTCAAAGCACACTTAACCAGTATGGCTACCACAGCATTCTGCAGTGATACGCCATCCCATCTGGTTTGCGCTTAGTGGGACTATCATTTGTTTTTCAACAGGACAATGACCCAAAACACAACTCCCCGCTGTGTAAGGGCTATTTTACCAAGAAGGAGAGTGATGGAGTGCTGCATCAGATGACCTGGCCTCCACAATCACCCGACCTCAACCCAATTTAGATGGTTTGGGATGAGTTGGACCGCAGATTGAAGGAAAAGCAGCCAACAAGTGCTTTTCTCCTGCAAGACTGTTGGAAAAGCATTCCAGATGAAGCTGGTTGAGAGAATGCCAAGCGTGTGCAAAGCTGTCATCAAGGGTGGCTACTTTTAACAATATAAAATATCAAATGTATTTTGATTTGTTTAACACTTTTTTGGTTACTACATGATTCCATATGTGTTATTTCATAGTTTTGATGTCTTCACTATTATTCTACAATGTAGAAAATAGCACAAATACATTGTTTCCAACGATAAATACATTATCCCCTATTGATACTTTAGTGGCCCATTGCTCGCTGTACATTTCCAGATATTGTGCTGTCACTGAAAGACCACTGGGAATAGGACCAACAAAGTGTTGCTTTTTCAAGGGACAGACAAACCAGTGTTCTTCACAATATGTTGTTGTTTAACTTCAGACAGTCTCCTAATGACCTGGGCGAGGGGTTATTCTGACTTCTTCACAAACTTCTTCACCTTGTGAAGGTAATTTTCAAACGGAAATGCAGAAATTGAGTCAAGGCAACCATGCCGTTGCACATCATGTGAAAGACGAACTAAACCATGCACGTTATAAACTAGTTGGT
The DNA here is from genome assembly GCF_020615455.1 of Coregonus clupeaformis. Taxonomy (NCBI): domain Eukaryota; kingdom Metazoa; phylum Chordata; class Actinopteri; order Salmoniformes; family Salmonidae; genus Coregonus; species Coregonus clupeaformis. Next base: position 16,109 of record NW_025536982.1, read on the forward strand.
CTTTGCCATATACAGTGGGGAGAACAAGTATTTGATACACTGCCGATTTTGCAGGTTTTCCTACTTACAAAGCATGTAGAGGTCTGTAATTTTTATCATAGGTACACTTCAACTGTGAGAGACGGAATCTAAAACAAAAATCCAGAAAAATCACATTGTATGATTTTTAAGTAATTAATTTGCATTTTATTGCATGACATAAGTATTTGATCACCTACCAACCAGTAAGAATTCCGGCTCTCACAGACCTGTTAGTTTTTTCTTTAAGAAGCCCTCCTGTTCTCCACTCATTTCCTGTATTAACTGCACCTGTTTGAACTCGTTACCTGTATAAAAGACACCTGTCCACACACTCAATCAAACAGACTCCAACCTCTCCACAATGGCCAAGACCAGAGAGCTGTGTAAGGACATCAGGGATAAAATTGTAGACCTGCACAAGGCTGGGATGGGCTACAGGACAATAGGCAAGCAGCTTGGTGAGAAGGCAACAACTGTTGGCGCAATTATTAGAAAATGGAAGAAGTTCAAGATGACGGTCAATCACCCTCGGTCTGGGGCTCCATGCAAGATCTCACCTGGTGGGGCATCAATGATCATGAGGAAGGTGAGGGATCAGCCCAGAACTACACGGCAGGACCTGATCAATGACCTGAAGAGAGCTGGGACCACAGTCTCAAAGAAAACCATTAGTAACACACTACGCCGTCATGGATTAAAATTCTGCAGCGCACGCAAGGTCCCCCTGCTCAAGCCAGCACATGTCCAGGCCCGTCTGAAGTTTGCCAATGACCATCTGGATGATCCAGAGGATGAATGGGAGAAGGTCATGTGGTCTGATGAGACAAAAATAGAGCTTTTTGGTCTAAACTCCACTCGCCGTGTTTGGGGGAAGTAGAAGGATGAGTACAACCCCAAGAACACCATCCCAACCGTGAAGCATGGAGGTGGAAACATCATTCTTTGGGGATGTTTTTCTGCAAAGGGGACAGGACAACTGCACCGTATTGAGGGGAGGATGGATGGGGACATGTATCGCGAGATCTTGGCCAACAACCTCCTTCCCTCAGTAAGAGCATTGAAGACGGGTCGTGGCTGGGTCTTCCAGCATGACAACAACCCGAAACACACAACCAGGGCAACTAAGGAGTGGCTCCGTAAGAAGCATCTCAAGGTCCTGGAGTGGCCTAGCCAGTCTCCAGACCTGAAACCAATTAAAAATTTTCGGAGGGAGCTGAAAGTCCATATTGCCCAGCGACAGCCCCCGAAACCTGAAGGATCTGGAGAAGGCCTGTATGGAGGAGTGGGCCAAAATCCCTGCTGCAGTGTGTGCAAACCTGGTCAAGACCTACAGGAAACATATGATCTCTGTAATTGCAAACAAAGGTTTCTGTAACAAATATTAAGTTCTGCTTTTCTGATGTATCAAATACTTATGTCATGCAATAAAATGCAAATTAATTACTTAAAATCATACAATGTGATTTTCTGGATTTTTGTTTTAGATTCCGTCTCTCACGAGTTGAAGTGTACCTATGATAAAAATGACAGACCTCTACATGCTTTGTAAGTAGGAAAACCTGCAAAATCGGCAGTGTATCAAATACTTGTTCTCCCCCACTGTATCTCACCATAGTGGCTGACAAAGTTGTGAGCAATGTCTGTGCATACTGACTATGAGATGAGGAGAGGGGGTTGGACTAGCTAAAATGGAAATGCCACAAAAGAGCAGCATGAAGTTGTCGTACATGTTACTGTCAAGAAACAAAGCCAGAACGACCGGACCTGTGTATAGCAGAAACTGCATGAACTCCGTTGCCTTCCAGCAGTCAACTTCCCTGAGTGATCTGGGTTTTCCGGCAAATTCAACAGGTATATGAGGGTGCATTTCTATGAGACTGGATGATATACTGTCCACAACTTTGGCAGGAAAACGACATTTAAGGGGACCTCTAAGCCAAAAATGGAGCAGTCTTCTAAAAACACCTAAACAAACCAAATGCATGTAGTCAAGGGGAAATTGCGAAACCATACCCATATTTAAAGGATGAAATGGATTTGTGGTGTTCGTTTATTTGCTGTGCAAATGACTCATCTGTCCAATTTGGATGGTCAGTAGTCAGGGGGTAGGTCATCCGATTGTTTATATAGAGTCCTGGTTGAGAACATTTATCACAACCCGAATACCCATTGTGAGCCTTGGTGTTTTTTTTAAAAAAGATCTTGCAGCGGTACAACATATTATACTGTCTTACTTTAAAAATAGCCTTTTCTGTTCCAAAGTAAGCTCTTGCTCTAATTCCTGAAGCTCTGTAACAACATCTCTAAGGAACTCCTCTGCTGAACTGGGGTTTTTAGGGCCACAGTACAGTCCAATTACAACAGGTTCCTTCATGTTTGCACTAATTTAGAGTCCTAGGAAGGGCCATAGTTTAATGTTGGAGCTCTTAAACAATGCCAAGCCATCGATGTTGATTTGTAAGAGGGTACAGCCATCCGCAATGGACGCTATTGTTTTAACGATTGCCCTTTTTAGCAATGTAAGAATTCTGAAATAGTGATACTGACCTCCAGCCTTTTCAAGAATGGTGTATTGAGTTTTGGTCCTATGCACAGTCCTAGCATCTTTGGGCAGGTCAGGGTGGTAGAACCATAAGACTCAATAGAGCTGTCAAAGCAACCATTGAGATTCCAAAGGTGAGGGCTCAGTTGGATAGCCTATCAGCGAGGGTACTTGGTTGTTCTAAATCTGGTTAATCAGAATCCTGATCTGAATCATAGATTTCCTCATGCCAATCTCCATTATCCTCATCATAACCATCAGGATCTGTATCCATGTCCTCATTATCTATAGGATCAGAGTTGTCTGAAACTGATTTATCATATACAGCTAGGCCTATGTCACTTGCTACAACCATCCTACAGTCATCCCTAATGTGTCCAAGTTGCTTATCTTAGTCTAAACATGCCCTCCGCCGGAGAGTCGAGTTGGACACTGGTGCTGTCTTCCTATTCATTTCTTTTCTAAAAAGGAATTTTCAAAGACACGACACAGCAAGCTTTCAGCCTGTTGAAATGTTATGAAATAAATAACACATTTGAAAAACTAACCTCAAACAGTTGGAAGGAGAAGTAACAGCACAGAGACGAGGTGTTTGAGACTAGTAGAGAGAGAAAAACATGTGAATGACTAAATGGAGGTGAGAAGCATCTGCATAACAACTACTAGTTGTAATATCAATATTAGTAACTCACTCTGAAAGAGAGGAGAGTCGCAGGTCTTGGCACAGAGATGAGGGTTGATGACCGCTCTGAGATGTTCGAGACTATCAGAGAGAGAGAAAGAGACAGAGAAGACAACAAAATGTAACTGCACTGAATGACTGTAGGCTTCTGTAAAGAGAATCAACTGCTATGTACACTTGCTGAAATATTATTATAGTAACTCACTAAGGGGATGGAAGACACGGGTCTAGGCACAAAACAACACTAACACAGAGAAGACAACTCATGGAGAACTTCATGGCTGTAACGTTAGTGAACAATCAAATAATCAAATGGCTACTTAATGTGACCTAGGCTAGTGTAGTGTCTGCTCTGAACACAAGACAGAGAGAGAGAGACAGTAGACAGCATGTGCATGAATGGCTAAGTTAAGTTACACATGATGGTTTATGAAACTAGACACTTATCATGGTCTGTTACGTTACTTACTCTTTAGGTCAGAGGGGCTTAATCTGTAGCTAACGTTCTCCGTGGCCGACGTGAGTAAGACATTTAAGCGTGTAACCCTCGCAAGGCTGCCGGCCCAGACGGCATCCCTAGCCGCGTCTTCAGATCATGCGCAGACCAGTTGGCTGGAGTGTTTACGGACATATTCAATCTCTCCCTATCCCAGTCTGCTGTCCCCACATGCTTCAAGATGTCCACCATTGTTCCTGTACCCAAGAAAGCAAAGGTAACTGACGCCCTGTAGCACTCAATTCTGTCATCATGAAGTGCTTTGAGAGGCTATCCAATCTGGACAAGAGGAATACCTATGTAAGAATGCTGTTTATTGACTATAGCTCAGCCTTCAACACCAAAGTACCCTCCAATCTCATCATTAAGCTCGGGGCCCTGGGTCTGAACCCCCGCCCTGTGCAACTGGGTCCTGGACTTCCTGACTGGCCGCCGCCATGTGTTGAAGGTGGAAACAACACCTCCACAACGCTGATCCTCAACACAGGGGCCCCCAAGGGTGCGTGCTCAGCCCCCTCCTGTACTTCCTGTTCACCCATGACTGCGTGGCCACTCACGCCTCCAACTCAATCATCAAGTTTGCAGATGACCCAACAGTAGTACGCCTAATTACCAACAATGATGAGACAGCCTATAGGGAGGATGTGAGGGCCCTGGCAGGGGTGGTGCCAGGAAATAACCTCTTCCTCAACATCAACAAAATGAAGGTGCTGATCGTGGACTTCAGGAGACAGCAGAGGGAGCACGCCCTATCCACATCGACGGGACCGCAGTGGAGAAGGTGAAAAGCTTCAAGGTCCTCGGAGTACACATCTCTGACAATCTGAAATGGTCCACTCACACAGACAGTGTGGTGACTAAGCACAACAGCGTCTCTTCAACCTCAGGAGGCTGAAGAAATTTGTCTTGGCCCCTAAGACCCTACAAACTTTTACAGATGCACAATTGAAAGCATCCTGTCGGGCTGTATCACCACCTGGTACGGCAACTGCACACCGCAACTGCAGGGCTCTGCAGAGGGGGGGTGCGGTCTGCCCAGCGCATCACCGGGGGCACACTGCCTGCCCTCCAGGACACCTACAGCACCCGATGTCACAGGAAGGCCAAAAGATAATCAAGTACATCAACCACCCGAGCCACGGCTTGTTCACCTCGCTCTCATCCAGAAGGCGGGGTCAGTACAGGTGCATCAAAGCTGGGACCGAGAGACTGAAAAACAGCTTCTATCTCAAGGCCATCAGACTGTTAAATAGCCATCACTAGCCGGCTACCACCCGGTTACTCAACCCTGTACCTTAAAGGCTGCTGCCCTATGTACATAGACATGGAATCACTTTAATAATGGATTTCATATGTAAATACTGGATTCTACCGACATTGCTCATCCTAATATTCATATTTCTTAATTCCATTCTTTTACTTTTAGATGTGTGTATTGTTGTGAACTGTTAGATACTACTGCACTTTTGGAGCTAGGAACACAAGCATTAGGTGTTGTCGTGCCCTCTTCACGACTGTCTTGGTGTGTTTGGACCATGATAGTTCGTTGGTGATGTGGACACCAAGGAACTTGAAACTCTCTACCCGCTCCACTACAGCCCCGTCGACAACGATGAGACAGCCCCAGCCTGTTCGGCCCTCCTTTTCCTGTAGTCCACGATCAGCTCCTTTGTCTTACTGGCAGGTCTCTGACCTCCTCCCTATGGGCTGTCTCATCGTTGTCAGTGATCAGGCCTACCACTGTTGTGTCGTCAGCAAACTTAATGATGGTGTTGGAGTCGTGGCTTGGCCACGATCGTGGGTGAACAGGGAGTACAGGAGGGGACTAAGCACGCACCCCTGAGGGGCCCCAGTGTTGAGGATCAGCGTGGCAGATGTTGTTACCTACCCTTATCAACTCGGGGCAGCCCGTCAGGAAGTCCAGGATCCAGTTGCAGAGGGAGGTGTTTAGTGCCAGGGTCCTTAGCTTAGTGATGAGCTTTGTGGGCACTATGGTGTTGAACGCTGAGCTGTAGTCAATGAACAGCATTCTCACGTAGGTGTTCCTTTTGTCCAGGTGGGAAAGGGCAGTGTGGAGTGTGATTGAGATTGCATCATATGTGGATCTGTGGGGCGGTATGTGAATTGGAGTGGGTCTAGTTTTTCCGGGATGATGGTGTTGATGTTAGCCATGAATAGCCTTTCAAAGCACTTCATGGCTACTGATGTAAGTGCTACGGGGCAGTAATCATTTAGGCAGGTTACCTTCGCTTTCTTGGGCACAGGGACTATGGTGGTCTGCTTGAAACATGTAGGTATTACAGACTCGGTCAGGGAGAGGTTAAAAATGTCAGTGAAAGCACTTGCCAGTTGGTCCGCTCATGCTTTGAGTACACGTCCTGGTAATCCGTCTGGACCGCGGCTTTGTGAATGTTGACCTTTTTAAAGGTCTTGCTCACATCGGCTACTGAGAGCGTTATCGCACAGTCGTCCGGAACAGCTGGTGCTCTCATGCATGCTTCAGTGTTGCTTGGCTCGACGTGAGCATATAAGGCATTTAGCTCATCTGGTAGCCTCGCGTCACTGGGCAGCTCGTGGCTGGGTTTCCCTTTGTAGTCCGTAATAGTTTGCAAGCCCCTGCCACATCCGACGAGCGTCAGAGCCGGTGTAGTAGGATTCAATCGTAGTCCTGTATTGACGCTTTGCCTGTTTGATATTTCTTCTGAGGGCATAGCGGGATTTCTTATAAGCGTCCGGATTAGTCTCCTGCTCCTTGAAAGCGTCCGCTCTAGACTTTAGCTTCGGTGCGGATGTTGCCTGTAATCCATGGCTTCTGGTTGGGATATGTACGCACGGTCATTGTGGGGACAACGTCGTCGATGCACTTATTGATGAAGCCGGTGACTGAGGTGGTATACTCCTCAATGCCATTGGATGAATTCCGGAACATATTCCAGTCTGTGCTAGCAAAACAGTCCTGTAGTGTAGCATCCGCATCATCTGACCACTTCCGTATTGAGCGAGTCACTGGTAATTCCTGCTTTAGTTTTTGCTTGTAAGCAGGAATCAGGAGGATAGAATTAGGGTCAGATTTGCCAAATGGAGGGCGAGGGAGAGCTTTGTATGCGTCTCTGTGTGTGGAGTAAAGGTGGTCTAGAGTTTTTTTTCCTCTGGTTGCACATGTAACATGCTGGTAGAAATTAGGTAAAATGGATTGAAGATTCCCTGCATTAAAGTCCCCGGCCACTAGGTGCACCGCTTCTGGATTAGCATTTTCTTGTTTGCTTACGGCCTTATACAGCTCGTTGAGTGCGGTCTTAGTGCCAGCATCGGTTTGTGGTGTTAAATAGATGGCTACGAATAATATAGATGAGAACTCTCTTGGTAGATAGTGTGGTGTACAGCTTATCATGAGGTATTCTACCTCAGGCGAGCAATACCTCAAGACTTTTTTTAATATTAGGCGTCGCGCACCAGCTGTTATTGACAAATAGACATACACCCCTGCCCCTTGTCTTACCAGACGTATCTGCTCTGTCCTGCCAATGCACGGGCTCATTCAAGTAAAAATCTTTGTTCTGTAATCGCTGTTCTGATGTCCAGAAGCTCTTTTCGGTCATAAGAGATGGTAGTAGCAACATTATGTACAAAATAAGTTACAAACAATGCAAATAAACATGCAAAATAGTACTGTTGGTTAGGAGCCCGTAAAACGGCAGCCATCCCCTTCGGCGCCATTCTTTCCACTCAGAGGATGGAAGACATGGGTCTTGGCACAAAACAAGGCTAACACAGATGGAAGACAACTCGTGAAGGACTGCACAGCTGTAACGTTGGAAAACAAATAAAATGTCTAGTGTCTGCTCTGCACACGACAGAGAGAAAGACAGTGGAAAGACAGCATGTGCATGACTGGCTTAGTTAAATTACACTGGGTAAGTTACATTATGGACCTTGGCAAAGGTTCTCCTCTGTCTCAGGATTATTGTAGTTTAGCTCTGTAAACTGACAATTTTTTAATTTTTTATATTTTTGATTTCACCTTTATATAACCAGGTAAGCCAGTTGAGAACAAGTTCTCATTTACAACTGCGACCTGGCCAAGATAAAGCAAAGCAGTGCGATAAAACAACAACACAGAGTTACATATGGGGTAAAAAAACATAAAGTCAAAAATACAACAGAAAATATATATACAGTGTGTGCAAATGTAGCAAGTTATGGAGGTAAGGCAATAAATAGGCTATAGTGCAAAATAATTACAAATAGTATTAACACTGGAATGCTAGATGTGTAAGAGAATATGTGCAAATAGAGATACTGGGGTGCAAAAGAGCAAAATAAATAACAATATAGGGATGAGGTAGTTGGGTGGGCTAATTTCAGATGGGCTGTGTACAGGTGCAGTGATCGGTAAGGTGCTCTGACAACTGATGCTTAAAGTTAGTGAGGGAGATAAGAGTCTCCAGCTTCAGAGATTTTTGCAATTCGTTCCAGTCATTGGCAGCAGAGAACTGGAAGTAATGGCGGCCAAAGGAGGTGTTGGCTTTGGGAATGACCAGTGAGATATACCTGCTGGAGCGCAGACTACGGGTGGGTGCTGCTATGGTGACCAATGAGCTAAGATAAGGCGGGGATTTGCCTAGCAGTGATTTATAGATGGCCTGGAGCCAGTGGGTTTGACGACGAACATGTAGTGAGGACCAGCCAACAAGAGCGTACAGGTCACAGTGGTGGGTAGTGTATGGGGCTTTGGAGACAAAACGGATGGCACTGTGATAGACTACATCCAATTTGCTGAGTAGAGTGTTGGAGGCTATTTTGTAAAAACATCGCGAAATTCAAGGATCAGTAGGATAGTCAGTTTTACGAGGGCATGTTTGGCAGCATGAGTGAAGGAGGCTTTGTTGCGAAATAGGAAGCCGATTCTAGATTTAACTTTGGATTGGAGATTCTTAATGTGAGTCTGGAAGGAGAGTTTGCAGTCTAACCAGACACCTAGGTATTTTGTAGTTGTCCACATACTCTAGGTCAGACCCGTAGAGTGGTGATTCTAGTCGGGTGGGCGGGTGCCAGCAGCGTTCGATTGAAGAGCATGCATTTAGTTTTACTAGTGTTTAAGAGCAGTTGGAGGCTACTGAAGGAGTGTTGTATGGCATTGAAGCTCGTTTGGAGGTTTGTTAACACAGTGTCCAATGAAGGGCCAGATGTATACAAAATGGTGTCGTCTGCGTAGAGGTGGATCTGAGAGTCACCAGCAGCAAGAGCGACATCATTGATATACACGGAGAAAAGAGTCGGCCCAAGAATTGAACCCTGTGGCACCCCCATAGAGACTGCCATAGGTCCAGACAACAGGCCCTCCGATTTGACACATTGAACTCTATCTGAGAAGTAGTTGGTGAACCAGGCGAGGCAGTCATTTGAGAAACCAATCAGGAGAGTGGGGAGAGAGAAAGGGTGGGTGAATCTTTGAACCTGGTTGGCTAAAATCTGGACCATAAAGTTACACTTCTCAATGCTGTTTAACTTACAAATCAATCAGCTAATGAACATACTAATAGCATAGCTACATAGCTAGATAATGAACATACCTGGTTATATTATTGATACTAGCTAACTTATAGGCTACAATATTATTCAAACCTGGTCTTAGACAACTAGAAAACGATGTCTCTGTTTTAAGCTAACGTTAGCTAGCAAGTTAGTGAGGTTAATTGTTTCCTAGTCAAAACCAATTATCAATTTTTCTAATACAAACACGTATAGTCGTTTATCTAGATGTAGTATCAGAGGAATTTATCACTTTGCTAATGGTTTCAAATTGTTTTAGAGGATGTTGACTCAGCTTAAAGGGAGCATCTGGGGAGTAGTTCTATAGGGGCACCATAAAGCCGAGGAAGTCTGTTAGGTGGAATCCTGGGATTGGTTGGTAGGAAAAACCACCCATATTATATTACATAGGGCATAGGATATAAATACCATGTTTTGAACAAAGGAGGACAGAATAATCATATTTGAGATGGGGCGATTATTCTCCAGATATCTGCAGGTATCTGTAAATCGACGCTGTAACCCTTTGTTATGAATAAACCTTTTGATGAAAATACAGCGTCAGCGGTTCTCCTTGGTCTCACAGCATAATTAGCAACGTTTTCTCGACACAACACTAGCTACCTACCATTAGTTAGCTAACATTAGCTAGAATGAACCCAACACAGCTAGCTAACGTTAGCTAGCTAGCAGCCAACAAGTTCTTGAATGAAATTAACATGAATTAAACTAAAATTAGTTACATGGGAATTCAAGGGCTAGAGTTATTTTTATGTGCACTATGTCATCACACACAGCCTTTTATCTGCAAAAAAATCAGTATTATGGAAACATCTCTGGTGGGAAAATGTGCATATTGTTTTATGCAGATTTTTCAATAGTCACATGAAAATCTGTTGCAAATTGGATGGAAACCTAGCTCTAGTGACTGATTATTTTTGAAAAGCCCAATTTTGATTGAGTTCGGGCATATAAAGTTTATGTGAAAAACTATTTCTAAGATGTGTACTTTCAGTGAACTCACTTGTTTAAATCACTTGCTCTGCTTGTGCTTTGGAGTCCACAATGTACGGGGGAGGTTCTAAGGGTTATGCTAGATGGTGATGGACTGAGAGATTAGCCAATTAAAAACTGTGTTTTTTTCGTCCCACTCCTACCATAGACTTTTATCAAGTCCCATTCTGAGGTGCTGTGAAACCAGACGGTTTGACAGAGCGAGATGGCTGGTGGACGATATTAACTAACACCTAACCTTGGTTCCCCAAGGCCCTATGTGCTGCGGTTGTGCTGATAACCAGCAGGAATTAATGACTATAAAGAAGAATCTGGCAATTGGTAAACACAGTAATGTTTGCTTGGAGATGCATGGAGCTCGTCTGATTATGTTTAAAAACAACATATACATCCATCAGAATATGTATTTCTATGGGCTCATCCCACAGGCCTATTCAATGAGAATATAGAATTTAAAAAAAAAGATTCATACAATAATGTATCATAGCTTCACATCTTGCAAGCCTTCTCAAGCTACTTGTTGTAAAGAGAGACTAGTACTGTTAAGACAGTTATTTTCTGTACAGTCTGTGAATTGAACTGCAAGTCTGCATTAAACAGTGTGGTTTTGTTCAGATTTGAGTGTGTGTGAAATAAGTGCGTAAGTGAAGCTGTGTGGGTGGCACTGCCCACTGCTCTGTCACTGGTGAGCCAGTGCTAAGCAGCAGAACAGAGCAGCTGCATGTATGTGCGCATGTGTGTGTGCTTAAATATCCCTGCAGATGCAATACAGCCTTATGGAGAGGGCAAGGCCCACGCCTCCCACACACACACACACACACACGCATATGGATGCTCAAATGTACGTATACATACCAAGCATGTCGTGACAACCTCTAAGTTGTGTGCCCAAGGAAGTATGGCAATTTTGGCGCAGAGAATATTCTTGGCTCTCTGCCTCTCTCCAGCAGGCACCACAGTGTGGGTGCCAATGCAGGTGGGCATGAGGTGGGTAATGTGGAGGTGGCACCGCACTGTGTGTGTTTGGGTGGAGTGAGTCACACTACGCCCAGCCACCCCCTCAACCACACATACACACACATGCAGGCCCTCCTGCATACACATGAAGCCTTACACGACATGGTAACATGTAATATATTTTCTGTGTTTGATAATGACAGATCGGTGTCTTTGCCCCATGCAGTATGTGTGCGTGGTGCATTGCTGTTGCCATAAGGATGACTAAGCCATAAGGATGACTGGGTCGTTCCACCAATTCGGTGCCTTTTGAGAAGTGTAACTAGGTAAAAAATCTAACTTTTGATTGTCATAAAGAGCACGTTCAACTTCATAAACATTTTCCCATCAAGAGGTTTAAAAATGAAGAAATTACTATAGTAAATACCTATTTAGTGCCAAATAAAGTAACAGGATTGCCCGTAACAGGGTTGATGATTGAATCTTAAATCAGCCATGAATCCCACTGTGACAGGGAATGGAAGCTTGTTGTGTGCAACAGGGAGTGACAATTGAGTGCAAGCTTCATGTTAACCCATAACTAGCGTACAGATATTGTTGCACTCGCTTTTTCGGGGGTGCTAGGCCTAGGAACATGGTCCGTAACCTGAATGTGTGCATTTATGTGAGAAATCTGAGTTTGAGGACAGTGTTGGATGCCCAGGGAGACTGCAACCTTACCTTAGGTTCAGGGCCAGCTCTGTCTTGACTCCTTTTGGTTGGCCATTCCAAGCAGATTATTATTTGTGCAGATGGTGCCAAAAATAAATGTATACAAAAAGGAAACTAGGGATGCCCAAACTAAAGATTCAAAACCAAACGAAAGGCCTCTGGCCACCAAACCAACCAGCAGTCTGACAGCTCTCCAAGCTGGCAGTCTGACTGATCACCCTAATTGGCAGCACCTGATGTGCTTATCAACAAGGCTCAGCACCTGGGCAAGGTTGCTGCTGCCCCCTGGGGGAATGGAGTGTGGAAGTGGTAGTGCGCTGTACTGTGTTGTCTAAATTGCCTAACCTATTCCCTAACATGCACAAAAATATGTTTTATTGTTAAAATATTTCTACCCTGTTCTACCCGGTTTTCCACCACAAAACACCAGAAAATTGCAAAAAAGAGTAGAACCACGTCACCTGCTTCTACACTATGATTTGACTATTAGATGTTCAATGTTTCTTTTGAAAACATTTTAGAAAACAGAACAGTTTCACCATATTAAAATGAGAGTTCAGTTCACCTAACAGGGTTGACCTTAAAATGAGGCACAGATGAGTAAGACTTTTAAGCAGGTCAACATTCACAAGGCCGCAGGGCCAGATGGATTACCAGTACCCAACCTGACACACTGCATACAGAACAGAGCAGTGTTAGGGGTTAAGTGCCTTGCTCAAGGGTACAATGGCAGATTGTCTCATCAGCCTCAGGATTTGAACCAGCAATTCTCAGGTTATTGGCTCTCCTCTTAACCTCAAGGCTACCAACAGCGTTTATCGTTTTTTGTCGCTTTGGCTTTTTATTTTTGTTTCCAAATGCAGCCGTGGGTTACGTGGGCGTTTTTGTGCCATTTGTTCTTTTGTCGGCTCCACCATGATCCCTGCTTTTACATATTGTTACCAAAAAAGCCCGGGGGAAATATTAAAGTCAATGTAGGATATATGCATTATTAATATGCCCCCTATCTCAAAATGCACTTTAGTTGGGGCAGTAAAAATCATGAAATCTCTGGATTCAGGTGAAGCAATATCTCGCACACCACTACATTCCCATTCCTATAACGGCGTGCTTGGCAGTGTGTCCCCACCTTGAATATAATTTTATTGTGATGTAGGCAGGCTAATGTGTTTCAGATCATTTTGGCGCAAGCTAACATTTTAGCCTACTCCATTTCCCCATTGAGAAACAATGGGTGTCATTGATGAGCACTTTGGCTAACAACAGTATAACCAGCCACCTAAGTGAATTGGACAAAAAAAGGCAAGTTTGTAGTATAGCCATGGCTCATTTTGCCACCCTTTGACTTGGCTGTGTGAATTTGGCAGCTAAAACCATGATAAGGTTAATTGATTAATGCTATGAAAGTTTCTGCCATGCCCCTTACAGTGCCTGTTTCGTTGGTGGCTGCTGTGATGACCGAGCCACTCTCACTCCCTCTTCCCAACATGCACTCTGAGTGTAGGGAGAACAAAATGCATTCTGATTGTGCAACATTTCAGAATGCAGTTACATGAATAATACCGCTTTGGAAGCATACTGTTAGTTGAAGAGAGGAAGGTCTCAGCTTTCTGGGGGTATCAAATGTATTGCTCAACTCTCAATATTGAGCAAAATGGCACCATTTTACAACCAACATTTCTGGCATGGCTTTGAGATGCAAAGTCCGCGTTGGCCATTTGCGGTGAGTGCATCTTTCCCGTGTTTGGTGGAAGGACATGACTCGCTGATTCCCCCCCTATCTCCAGTCAGTCCTATCAAACCCTATGGAAAGATTTGCTCGGCTGTATTTCCAAAAACTCAATGAATTTGCTTTCAGGGCTACACCCATCTGTAAATCTGCCCTACAGTGAGGGGGGCCAGGTTCAATGGGGAGAGCGCGATATAACCTCCCAGGATATTCCAGATAGAGCCGTATAGGGGAAAGACGGGCTCTATTTCAGCCGGACATTTCGGATCAATGTTCTCGGCTCAGGAGGACACGATGGAGCTCAGACGTGGGTTCAAAAACTATTTGAATTCACTCAAATGCCAGACGGGTGGGATTTACAGTTTTGGAACTATTCTATTGGTCCATTAAACCAGGCAAACTGAATCAAGCACAGAAAAAGTATATTTGAAATGACTTCAAATAGCATTTGAACCCAGTCTGGTAGTGGAGTATAGGACTTGACAATCTAATGTTAGGATATTCTAATATTGCCATTATCCCTATATTGTAGTCCTTATCCATGAGATTTACACTTCAAACTTCTCATTCATAATGTGTGGCAAATGTGGCCCTATGTTCCCATCAATTTAGCCACCTAAGCCACTGTGGTGGTGTTTTGTTATCTCAGACAGACACTTCAGGCCCCTGATACCAGTCATGGTGGGCTAATCCTTCTTACAGGGCTGGGCTTTGGGGGTTTGAAAATGCCCCTTTCCTCATGTGAGTCATTTTTGCTCTTCTTCCATTCTTTCAAAGTTCCATTATTTCTCCTCTCTGCCCTTTCTTGTTCCTTTGCAGCAGTAAATTGTCAGTTTTTTACAAGTCGGCTTGAATATAATTATGATGGATGGCACCTGCAGGATGGTGTTTATGTAGGGAACCGCAGGATCATCTTGCCAAAACAAATGTGGCCTTTCTTTTAATGGGAGAACAATGAAAAAGAGCTCTTTGTACAAATGCCAGTAGACTAATCTGCTTGTGTACTTTCTGTTCACCCTCTTTTCTATCTCTATCTGTTATTCTTTTTGTGTGTGTGCGTGTGTGTGCCCCCGTGCACACTTCCACAAGTGCGCGCGTCCTTGACAGACGTCGTCCGTCAGCCCGTATTGGAGCCTTGAGAAGGGATTTTGCCAGCGAGTGACGAGTCTATGACCATGATTCCTCTTGTTTTGAAATAAACTATTGATCTGATTTACCTCTCCAATGTTCCCGCTAATATAATTCCCCGCAGGGCAATCCATCACAAGTGGCTGCTACTAATGGCACTTGATGTCAAAGCCTTTCGACCATTCTGGGTCAATGAAGATGAAATGTCAGAGAGTTTAGTGAATTATATCTGACATGTACTGTGCCGTGACACAAAGCTCTATAGGCTAGCCACTACTGGCACAAGATGGCTGTCCTGTTGCCAGCAATTTAGTGATGTGATGTCACACTGCATGTACACTCAGTGGCCAGTTTATTAGGTACTCCACCCCGTTCACTAAAATGGTTTGCTCCTATTGACAGTGAATCACGTGGCCGTGGCTTGCTATATAAAACAGGCATCAAGGCATTCAGTTACTGTTCGATTGAACATTAGAATGGGCAAAAGCGAGTGACCTAAGCGATTGAGCGTGGTATGATCGTCGGTGCCAGGTGCGCCGGTTCCAGTATCTCAAATGGCCGGCCTCCTGGGCTTTTCAAGCACGACAGTGTCTAGGGATTGGTGCGACAAACAAAAAACATCCAGTCAGCTGCAGTCCTGTGGGCAAAAACAGCTCGTTGATGAGAGGTCGAAGGAGAATGGCAAGAATCGTGCAGTTAACAGGCGGGCCTCAAACAGGCAAATAACAGTCAGGATTTGTCGTAAGCAGCATAAGTCCATGGCCCCATCCTGCCTGGTGTCAACAGTACAGGCTGGTGGCAGTGGTGTAATGGTGTGGAATGTTTTTCTGGCACACGTTAGGTCCCTTGATACCAGTTGAGCTACGTTTCCATGCCCCAAAGAATTCAGGCTGTTCTGGAGTTAAAGGGGGTCCGACCCTGTACTAGATGGCCACTGAGTGTTTTAATCAGAACCACAAACATGGCTCAGTGGAAGTCAGAAGGCAGATAATCATGGAGTGCAGCATAGATTGACGGTGTTTTCTTAGCTGGCAGGTTTCTCTTGGGTCACTTGTGGAGATCTTGGAAATAGTACAGAATCCATCTTTGGAGACCTTGAATATATTAGTATCACGTGTCCTTATTCAAATTTTGTCGTGGCTAACACAGTTTTACTTACTGTAAAACTTCAATTAATAGCCTGGGTGTTTTTTGCTTAAATCACTGAATATAACAGGCGCTTATTAGATACAGGCTTCTATTTGAGCCAGGCGTCTATTTCCTTAATGCACACAGCATTTGCTCATTTGTGTAGTTAATTTTTAATTCCAGAATTCACTTCCATCATTTTTATCAATTTCTTCATTTCCTGCACTAATTTGTAATCATTTACACACAGTCACATTTATTGTCTTATTATGCCTCTATCAAAAAAAAACTAATTTTCCTTGACAGTCATTATTATTTTCTGACTGTGCATTTTCAGGAGTTCTTACTTTCGGCACTAGAGGGCGATCTGACGATTTCTAGGGGTCTGTTTTTGACAGTTTTTGTGCTTCCCAGTTAGCTAGCAGTTTCTTACTGGCGATAAAAACGGATGATTGCATCATTCTTTCGAGTCATTACTAAATTATTTAATGTAACAAATCAGACATTTAACCTCGTAAACAATTCATGGTAATTCATGGTTACCTTGTAAACAATTAATTTTGAACCAGCATTCAGAGCTGCCAAATCTCACGCTTTCGCCGTGTGACACACGTGTTTGCCTGTTTTCACACGCACTCACGCCACACATCCAATTTCTCACGCAAAAAAAATTGCCCGAGACTCGTTTGTTCCTTTTTTCAAACTCCCCAACGGTAGATGGCGCTGATGAGCGCCACTGAACCATATGCGCTGCACCCCGAAGTTAGCGACAGAAGAAGAGATACCATTGCCGCGAAAGACAAAAGGAGAAGAAACGATCACTACCTCAAGAAGTCTGATAAGAAGCTGAGCTGAGACTAGGTATGTAACAATGAAATGTCATCCAATTGAGTACTCACTCTCTTAAACTTTAAATCTTGAAATAAATTATTTGTTTGTGCGTGTGAACATGATTTAGTGTGGTGAATGTATTCCAAAGAATTTAACATAAATACAGGAAATGTGTGCAATAGAAGTGTACCTGCTGTTCTTCTAAGCCACCGTACCAACTTTCACTTCTTTCAACTTGCTGCTTCAGAGAGAGCAGTCATCAATATTTTGTTACATGATGAGGTGTGATTGGATTTTGCTGTTTTTTTTCCATTCTGTGTTTCTTGATGATATCTGCAGGGATCCTCTACAACAGGTTTCAACTACTATTTTGTAAATGTCTGTTATAGATGGTGAAATTCGACGCAAGCTATGTTCCAAGTTTATGGTTCCAGCAGCTCTGCAGTGCCATGAGGAGCCTTGTGAAATTGCCTTTAAAGAAAAGGCAAACCATTTACCAGGTTAGTATTTGACTATTATTATGATCAAACACTGTGATATGTGATATTTAGCCTGTACCTTATACCGATATGCTGTATCTGTGACAGGAAGAAAGTTGAACATTGGGTTCACAACCAGGGCTAAACTTAACAGATTACTCGACGAGGGTGACATCACACCACAGCAGGTGGATTCATTCCATGAAGCTGTGTTGTGTTTCCTGACAAGTGCTGGGGACTATGCACTTAAGAAGCTGCCACTGGAAGAGCCACTGATCAAGCACGCACAATTTGTAGATGTACGGCAGAGGGCTGAAAGTGACATCGAAGATGTCCTGTACTTTGTTGAAAGGTTAGTTTTTTTTCTCTAATTATTGTCTATCATCTTAGCTAAAATACCCTGTGTTTTATGATGAGGTGTGTTCACTCCTAAACTGCACATGAGATATTCTTATGTGGCTTCTCCTCAAAGATGTGTATGAACTGCTGCTGGTTGATGACTATATACCTAAAACGTAACAACTTGTAACTCTACTTTCATAAATAGGTTTCCCCATCTCCTCCCATACCATGGGCCAGAGGAGCATGACCTTCTGGGTGAGGAGTTTCTAAATTATCAGACCATGCCAATGATATCCCTGCAGGACCAAACTGAAATGGAAAGCTTCTGGGCTGAAATGGCAACCCGGAAGCATAAGGTACATTTTTTTTTCCTTTTTTTGTCTTTCCTTTTGGCAGGTGTGGCTTGGCTACATCTGTTGCTTAAAATTGTTGCATGCATATGTGTCATGCATGTTGCAAATTATGCATGTTTTTATCTGAACTTTGTTAATGGATCAACCTACAGTATACTTACAGTATTAATCAATCAAAAATCAAGGTATGTTTTTCCATTGTGTTTTGGTGCATTTTCCATAGGTGACAGGAGCCAAAGAATTCGAGAGGCTTGCTGCCGTCGCCAAGCTTGTCCTGGTGTTGCCCCATGCAAACGCAGATGCTGAGAGGGTGTTTTCAGTTGTGGGACTGAACAAAACCAAGAGAAGAAACAGCCTAGCATTGGATGGCACCCTGTCCTCAATAATGACCATAAAGATGGCCAATCTGGAGCCCTGCTTCAAATGGGAGCCCCCCTCCGATATCATCAAGGCCTCCAAGAAGGCCACAGGCCAGTATAACCATGCCGACAGATCATAGACAAGAGGCTCATTTGAGATGAGCCCGGTCTGCAGAATCGATCACCGCGATCACCACCCAATGCATGCTGGTTAGATTTGTGTCCGACTTGATCCCGACTTTCTCTGACGTCATGCACACGTGGGCAACGATAACCTCATGAGATCAAGGCGGCCGCAGTTCTGAGACACAGGCAGTGCAATTGCTTTTCACCGACTGCAGGACCCAGGCGGACCCAGGACAAAATCTCACTCCAAGGTTTTTTGAAAAGTTGGCAGGTATGAGCATTTATTTTGAAACAGGCGTTTATTTGCTGAAATGTGTGCTGTTGCCCGGCTATTCAAAGGGACAGGTGGCTATATGAGACTCATGTTTAATATAATCTTTACGGTACTCAATTATTTCAATACAAAAAAAAAAGCTTTCATAGATGCAGACACCTCATCATGATAATCACTTAATTTTCGTGGCTCAGATGAGATTCAAAAGACTTTAAAGCAAGCTCTAGACTCTAGATGAAAGAAAGATGCATCTTGGAAAACAACTTGCATCTCATTGTCTTGATAAATGAGCACACAGCATTTTTGTGTGTGTGAATATGTGCGAACTTTAGTGATGCACGAGTTGACTCATAACCCGCAGTCTCCGCGGTTATATCCGGGGGGGTGGGCTGGTTTAGGGTTATGAAATATTCTGTGGATGAAGGTTGTGTGAGTGGCGGTCGAGTTGAATAAAGAGAAAACAATACATACAAAAATCCATAAATGTATCATTCTTGTGCAATTTATATCTATAGGCTACATTGAAGTTTTACTTTCATTATTTTTAGGCTATGTCATTAATGCGTAAACCTAAGCTTTAGACCCTAACTTTACGCTCGCCAAATCGCCAAACGCTTTTGGGAACGGGCAGAAAAAGCTAACTTCGATCCACTGAGGCAAAAATGACAATGTCGGAGTTTAATTCAATAAGAGAAAAGCTGCGAAATGGAAAGTTGAAGTGGTTAAAGAGGACGATAGCAGTGCCTATGTTGTGTGATTTTTGTGAGGTGCTATACAAATTCGACAGTCACGACTTCAAACAGGCCTATGGCACGTCAAGGGAACTGTAGCCTACTGTTCAGATGGGTTAAATGGAAACTGAAATCTGGACACTGACTGTAGGTCTATAACCTCTCACATGGTCTTAATATTAACTCCTACAGAATTTGGCATTTCTTGCAGTAAAATTATACACCAAATGTACATAAGTATTTGATACATCAGAAAAGCAGAACTTAATATTTGGTACAGAAACCTTTGTTTGCAATTACAGAGATCATACGTTTCCTGTAGGTCTTGACCAGGTTTGCACACACTGCAGCAGGGATTTTGGCCCACTCCTCCATACAGACCTTCTCCAGATCCTTCAGGTTTCGGGGCTGTCGCTGGGCAATGCGGACTTTCAGCTCCCTCCAAAGATTTTCTATTGGGTTCAGGTCTAGAGACTGGCTAGGCCACTCCAGGACCTTGAGATGCTTCTTACGGAGCCACTCCTTAGTTGCCCTGGCTGTGTGTTTCGGTCGTTGTCATGCTGGAAGACCCAGCCACGACCCATCTTCAATGCTCTTACTGAGGGAAGGAGGTTGTTGGCCAAGATCTCGCGATACATGGCCCCATCCATCCTCCCCTCAATGCGTGCAGTCGTCCTGTCCCCTTTGCAGAAAAGCATCCTCAAAGAATGATGTTTCCACCTCCATGCTTCACGGTTGGGATGGTGTTCTTGGGGTTGTACTCATCCTTCTTCTTCCTCCAAACACGGCGAGTGGAGTTTAGAACAAAAAGCTATATTTTTGTCTCATCAGACCACATGACCTTCTCCCATTCCTCCTCTGGATCATCCAGATGGTCATTGGCAAACTTCAGACGGGCCTGGACATGCGCTGGCTTGAGCAGGGGGGACCTTGCGTGCGCTGCAGGATTTTAATCCATGACGGCGTAGTGTGTTACTAATGGTTTTCTTTGAGACTGTGGTCCCAGCTCTCTTCAGGTCATTGACCAGGTCCTGCCGTGTAGTTCTGGGCTGATCCCTCACCTTCCTCATGATTATTGATGCCCCACGAGGTGAGATCTTGCATGGAGCCCCAGACCGAGGGTGATTGACCATCATCTTGAACTTCTTCCATTTTCTAATAATTACACCAACAGTTGTTGCCTTCTCACCAAGCTGCTTGCCTATTGTCCTGTAGCCCATCCCAGCCTTGTGCAGGTCTACAATTTTATCCCTGATGTCCTTACACAGCTCTCTGGTCTTGGCCATTGTGGAGAGTTTGGAGTCTGTTTGATTGAGTGTGTGGACAGGTGTCTTTTATACAGGTAAGGAGTTCAAACAGGTGCAGTTAATACAGGTAATGAGTGGAGAACAGGAGGGCTTCTTAAAGAAAAACTAACAGGTCTGTGAGAGCCGGAATTCTTACTGGTTGGTAGGTGATCACTTATGTCATGCAATAAAATGCAAATGAATTACTTAAAAATCATAAAATGTGATTTTCTGGATTTTTGTTTTAGATTCCGTCTCTCACATTTGAAGTGTACCTATGATAAAAATTACAGACCTCTACATGCTTTGTAAGTAGGAAAACCTACAAAATCGGCAGTGTATCAAATACTTGTTCTCCCCACTGTATACAGTGGGGAAAAAAAGTATTTAGTCAGCCACCAATTGTGCAAGTTCTCCCACTTAAAAAGATGAGAGAGGCCTGTAATTGTCATCATAGGTACATGTCAACTATGACAGACAAAATGAGAATTTTTTTTCCAGAAAATCACATTGTAGGATTTTTTATGAATTTATTTGCAAATTATGGTGGAAAATAAGTATTTGGTCAATAACAAAAGTTTCTCAATACTTTGTTATATACCCTTTGTTGGCAATGACACAGGTCAAACGTTTTCTGTAAGTCTTCACAAGGTTTTCACACACTGTTGCTGGTATTTTGGCCCATTCCTCCATGCAGATCTCCTCTAGAGCAGTGATGTTTTGGGGCTGTCGCTGGGCAACACAGACTTTCAACTCCCTCCAAAGATTTTCTATGGGGTTGAGATCTGGAGACTGGCTAGGCCACTCCAGGACCTTGAAATGCTTCTTACGAAGCCACTCCTTCGATTGCCCGGGCAGTGTGTTTGGGATCATTGTCATGCTGAAAGACCCAGCCACGTTTCATCTTCAATGCCCTTGCTGATGGAAGGAGGTTTTCACTCAAAATCTCACGATACATGGCCCCATTCATTCTTTCCTTTACACGGATCAGTCGTCCTGGTCCCTTTGCAGAAAAACATCCCCAAAGCATGATGTTTCCACCCCCATGCTTCACAGTAGGTATGGTGTTCTTTGGATGCAACTCAGCATTCTTTGTCCTCCAAACACGATGAGTTGAGTTTTTACCAAAAAGTTCTATTTTGGTTTCATCTGACCATATGACATTCTCCCAATCCTCTTCTGGATCATCCAAATGCACTCTAGCAAACTTCAGACGGGCCTGGACATGTACTGGCTTAAGCAGGGGGACACGTCTGGCACTGCAGGATTTGAGTCCCTGGCGGCGTAGTGTGTTACTGATGGTAGGCTTTGTTACTTTGGTCCCAGCTCTCTGCAGGTCATTCGCTAGGTCCCCCGTGTGGTTCTGGGATTTTTGCTCACCGTTCTTGTGATCATTTTGACCCCACGGGGTGAGATCTTGCGTGGAGCCCCAGATCGAGGGAGATTATCAGTGGTCTTGTATGTCTTCCATTTCCTAATAATTGCTCCCACAGTTGATTTCTTCAAACCAAGCTGCTTACCTATTGCAGATTCAGTCTTCCCAGCCTGGTGCAGGTTTACAATTTTGTTTCTGGTGTCCTTTGACAGCTCTTTGGTCTTGGCCATAGTGGAGTTTGGAGTGTGACT
The DNA here is from genome assembly GCF_020615455.1 of Coregonus clupeaformis. NCBI lineage: Eukaryota > Metazoa > Chordata > Actinopteri > Salmoniformes > Salmonidae > Coregonus > Coregonus clupeaformis. The sequence continues at coordinate 38,456 of NW_025536982.1, forward strand.
GTTTGAGGTTGTGGACAGGTGTCTTTTATACTGATAACAAGTTCAAACAGGTGCCATTAATACAGGTAACGAGGTTGAGGACAGAGGAGCCTCTTAAAGAAGAAGTTACAGGTCTGAGAGAGCCAGAAATCTTGCTTGTTTGTAGGTGACCAAATACTTATTTTCCACCATAACTTGCAAATAAATTCATTAAAAATCCTACAATGTGATTATCTGGATTTTTTTTCTCCATTTGTCTGTCATAGTTGACGTGTACCTATGATGACAATTACAGGCCTCTCTCATCTTTTTAAGTGGGAGAACTTGCACAATTGGTGGCTGACTAAATACTTTTTTTCCCCACTGTATGTATTTATTTCAGCATCTTGATAGAATGTGAATGCGCAGTTAGATACCATCAGTATGAGGTGCTATCTTTATCAGCATCATAAAATTGATAGTATTTCAACCACATAAAATATACATCCAGGCCAAACTGAAATCTTATCAGAAACATGCCGGGGTCGTTTCACAGCTTTCTATTTCCTTACAACTGGTCAAACTGATGCCATTTGGACATTTTGCTCAAATGTTTCAAATGTTTTGTTGTTGAGTTATTGCATTTTCTCACAAATCCCTAAACGTCTTTGCTCTGCGAAAGAACTGCAGCGATGACTGAGTGAACTTTACCGACGTCAACTAAATTGAAGCATTCATTCTATCATTTATGACACTCTGGCGAAGCAAGGGTTTATTTAATCTTCTATGGCAACACATAATGACAGAAAATAAGCTGCATGTATCTAATTATAGACAAGTTGACTAACAAATAGCCTACCAAAATTTCGTAAATTATAATCAGAAACCTATCTAAATTAGGCACACCAAAAAACCTGCACCCGCTGTATAAAAATTGTTCCGCCATCTCTGACTAGCCTACATCACATGTTATATATTTGCGGGTTAGGGTCGAGTGCAGGCCTCAGATTTCCACTTAGTCAGGCGGTTGCGGGCGGGTGGTGGTGATCAAACAGCTCTCCCGCGCACCACTAGTGCATGTTTGTATGTGCGTAAGTGTGTGTGTGTGTGTGCACACTTGTACGTGTATGGGCCTTGAGCGGAGTGACTGGCATAACCCAGTAAACACATTAACACATCCGTAGGAGGCAACACCAAGCCTCTACAACACTCCTTATTCAGGGCTAAACAAGATTTAAATGGCTCTTCATCCTCCCTCACTGAGTGGGAAAACAGGGGAGGTGGGGGTGAGCAGGTTCGAGAAGCAAGAAGGTATTGAGAGAACGACAGGATGTCACCTGTGAGTCATTACCCATGCTGCCTAGTCGCTGCCCTCGTGAGGTCAGTTAACCTCCCACATAGTCGCAGAGACAGTTTTGTGTCCTGTGACTAAACGTTGTCACCCACAATTGAAGATCTGCTAAATGGCATATTATATTATTATATTATTATTATATTATAAGATGCTAAACAGTTACAAAGGGGGAGGGTGATAAGGTGTGTGTGAGTGGGGTGCTTTGAGAATAATATTAGGGGTGGGGGTGAGGGAGAGGTGGCTAAAGAGAAGGAGAGAGGGGTGCTGTAGTGGGTGAAAAATAAACAGTTTGAATTTGAGAGTGCTGGCAGAAATGGCATGTTTGAGGGGATCAGTTTGAGTTAGGCGAGGTGCAGAATCGCTAATTTTGATCACATAATGAGTAGTTATTTGGAATGTGATTTGTAGATCTCAAACATGTATAATATAGGCTACATTTACTCTTATCCAGAGCGACTTACAGGAGCAATTGGGGTTAAGTGCCTTGCTCAAGGGCACATCGACAGATTTTTCACCTAGTTGGCTCGGGGATTAGAACCAGCAACCTTTCGGTTACTGACACAACGCTCTTAACCACTAAGCTACCTGCCGCCATCTGTCCATGTGGAAACAAATGGTCAGAAGTGGGGTCGTCTTGACCTGATTCGCTACTGGTCGCTATGTTCCTTCCGTAACTCCACTACAGAGTCCAGGGAGTTAGCTACATTGCATCAAAGGTTCAATGAATGGAAAAACGTGGCTCACACAAACAGTTTCCGTTCAGGTACATTGAGGAACCCAATATAATTCTCCCATATTGATCCAGCTGTGTTTCTCTTTCTGTTTTAATAGAGTTTTGACAGCGGGATCCGGACCGCTAGCCTCTTGTCCAATAATGCCTTTGAGCACCTGTGGGCCGTGAGACTGTAAAGTGCCCAATAAAAGTGGAATTGTTTGCGGAGAGCCTGGCAGGCACAGCCAAATACCAAATATACTGCAGAGCAAGCTGGGCGGAGGCAGATATTCTTCCTGATCCTCCACCACTGAACGTTATTGCTGCTGCTGCTTCAATGCATTGTTCCTCCACCTATCTGTTCTTTTTTTTTTTGATCTATCTCTGCCAGAAAACTTAACAGATACAGTGACATTTTCATAGTGCAATTAGCATTGTGCAAAATATACCATAAACCTCATTAAAATCTGGCAGCGTGATTTAATTAGGACTGTTCTTCAACAATGTGCATTTATAAGATTTATTTATTGCTCAGTTTACTGAACTTTAAAATAATTGCGTCCTTATAATACACATTGTTTAAAAACTTTTACGGTAAAAAGGTTTACGGTAATTTTAGCACTTTGCACAATGCTTTTGCACTATATGTACACTGCTCAAAAAAATAAAGGGAACACTAAAATAACACATCCTAGATCTGAATGAATGAAATAATCTTATTAAATACTTTTTTCTTTACATAGTTGAATGTGCTGACAACAAAATCACACAAAAATTATCAATGGAAATCAAATGTATCAACCCATGGAGGTCTGGATTTGGAGTCACCCTCAAAATTAAAGTGGAAAACCACACTACAGGCTGATCCAACTTTGATGTAATGTCCTTAAAACAAGTCAAAATGAGGCTCAGTAGTGTGTGTGGCCTCCACGTGCCTGTATGACCTCCCTACAACGCCTGGGCATGCTCCTGATGAGGTGGCGGATGGTCTCCCTGAGGATCTCCTCCCAGAGCTGGACTAAAGCATCCGCCAACTCCTGGACAGTCTGTGGTGCAACGTGGCGTTGGTGGATGGAGCGAGACATGATGTCCCAGATGTGCTCAATTGATTCAGGTCTGGGGAACGGGCGGGCCAGTCCATAGCATCAATGCCTTCCTCTTGCAGGAACTGCTGACACACTCCAGCCACATGAGGTCTAGCATTGTCTTTCATTAGGAGGAACCCAGGGCCAACCGCACCAGCATATGGTCTCACAAGGGGTCTGAGGATCTCATCTCGGTACCTAATGGCAGTCAGAATACCTTTTTTTAGTCATTTTTTAGCAGACGCTCTTATCCAGAGCGACTTAAAGGAGCAATTAGGGTTAAGTGCCTTGCTTAAGGGCACATCGACAGATTTTTTCACCTAGTCGGCTCGGGATTAGAACCAGCGACCTTTCGGTTACTGGCACAACGCTCTTACCCACTAAGCTACCTGCCTCTGGCAAGCACATGGAGGGCTGTGCGGCCCCCAAAGAAAATGCCACCCCACACCATGACTGACCCACCGCCAAACCGGTCATGCTGGAGGATGTTGCAGGCAGCAGAACGTTCTCCACGGCGTCTCCAGACTCTGTCACGTCTGTCACATGTGCTCAGTGTGAACCTGCTTTCATCTGTGAAGAGCACAGGGCGCCAGTGGCCGAATTTGCCAATCTTGGTGTTCTCTGGCAAATGCCAACGTCTGCACGGTGTTGGGCTGTAAGCACAACCCCCCACCTGTGGACGTCGGGCCCTCATACCACCCTCATGGAGTCTGTTTCTGACCGCTTTGAGCAGACACATGCACATTTGTGGCCTGCTGGAGGTCATTTTGCAGGGCTCTGGCAGTGTTCCTCCTGCTCCTCCCTTGGAGTTACATTGTGTTGTTTAAGTGTTCCCTTTATTTTTTTGAGCAGTGTAATTGGAGTGAGCTAAGCATTAGATGACATTGGTAGTTGGTATACTTGCATGTTAGCCGCAGGCTCGGCATCTCAGAAGTGTATGTGTAACACACTCACACACAAACTTTTGATGGAAAGAAATTCAATTTTCCTGGAAGGATTTCTCTCTCTACCTTTCATTTCTCTTTCTGCTTCTTCCTCTCCTCTTCACTACTCACCCTCTCTTCTCATCTCTCTGCCTCTTTGCCCATTCTTCTAATATCCTCCGTGGATTCTTTGTCATTAATTTTTTCAAATGGCCTTCCCCAAACTGTTGCCACAAAGTTGGAAGCACAGGAATCGTCTAGAATGTCATTGTATGCTGTAGCGTTATGATTTCCCTTCACTGGAACTAAGGGGCCTAGCCCGAACCACGAAAAACAGCCCCAGACTATTATTCCTCCTCCACCAAACTTTACAGTTGGCACTATACATTGAGGCAGGTAGCGTTCTTTTGGCATCCGCCAAACCCAGATTCGTCCGTCGGGACTGCCAGATGGTGAAGCGTGATCTATCACTCCAGAGAACACATTTTGACTGCTCCACAGTCCAATGGCGGCAAGCTTTACACCACTCCAGCCGACACTTGGTATTGTGCATGGTAATCTTAGGCTTGTGTACGTCTGCTCTGCCATGGAAAGCCATTTCCATGAAACTCCAGACGAACAGTTATTGTGCTGGCGTTGCTTCTAGAGGCAGTTTGGAACTCGGTAGTGAGTGTTGCAACCGAGGACAGACGATTTTTACAGCGCTACATGCTTCAGCACTCAGGGTCCTGTTCTGTGAGCTTGTGTGGCCTACCACTTCGCAGCTGAGCCATTGTTACTCCTTAGACGTTTCCACTTCACAATAACAGCCCTTACAGTTGACCGGGGAAGCTCTAGCAGGGCACAAATTTGACAAACTGACTTTTTTGGAAAGGTAGCATCCTATGGCGGTGCCATGTTGAAAGTCACTGAGCTCTTCAATAAGGCCATTCTACTGCCAATGTTTGTCTATGGAGATTGCATGGCTGTGTGCTCGATTTTATACACCTATCAGCAACGGGTGTGGCTTGAAATAGCCGAATCCACTATTTTAAAGGGCCGTCCACATACTTTTGTATATATACTGTATGTTAGAGCTGCAATCTGATTTTGTTGCATTACAGAAAGCACTTGTTGATTTAAATGTGTACTTAATGAGGGCAAAACTAAATATGTTCTGTAATTCACAGCAAGATTTCTCAGATGGGCTACATATTCACTCATTGGATGGCTCTCTCATCAAGGGGGTTCCAGCCTATAAATAGCCTATCTGGGCGTTTGGATTGGATCTTGCCTCTCCATGAACAGCAGGTAGTAGATTGTGCAGTCAACTTACCTTCCAGTTCTTGACTACGGTAACACCATTTACCAGAATGCAGAAGCCACTACTTTTAAACCATTGGAAGCCGTCTACCGTTGCGCCCGCCGTTTTATTACAGGTGGCAGTTTTAATACTCATCACAGCATTCTGAATCAGAAGGTCAGCTGGACCTCACTAAAGTCCCATAGATCACATTACTCCCTTCTTGTTTACTAAGCTCTGCTCCACAAGCTTCCAACATACCTAATTTCCCTGTTGAAGTATAGAAATATGAGATACCAAACCCGTTCGCAGGGTTTGGTGGACTCTTGAGGTCCCGTTTGTCTCCACAAAGTTTGGTAAAAATCCGCCTTTAGTTTTAACACACCACAGTTATCGGATACCTTACAAAACAGATTACATCTGGATTCCCTGGTGCCGATAGGGCATTTTAAAACTATTTTGTTCAATGAGTTTACTGAAGTGTGGAATTGTTTCAATGTACTATTATAGCTTGTTGTAATAACCTGATGGTAATGTCTTGTAGTTTTTTTGTATTTTGTTGTTGTACTGATGGTATTTTTGTCCTCAGGGCACCATTGCAAATGAGACACTGGTCTCAATTGGGCTCTCCTGAATAAATAAAAGTACAAAAAATAAGGGGGTTTATTTTGGGGGATTTGCATACCCATTTGACTAATCATGATGTCGTGGACCTGAGGCTCCAAATGAGCCAGGGATTTTAC
>NW_025536983.1:0-44502 GCF_020615455.1 Coregonus clupeaformis
TTGTCAGGGCCGTGTGAAATGGTGTGGTGTGGAATCAGGTGCAGAAGCAGATTGATAGTCCAATAATCTTTACTGGAAAGTGCGAGGCAATAATCCAAAAAACACAGAGGCAAAACGCACACAGGCGTAAAATAGCGCGCGCATAAACAGGCGCGCAAAAACTCTTCTCAACCGAGAAGTAAGCAATACAGTGAGGCGTACCAAACACAGGTACGAAATGACACCTAACACGAAACAATTTCACACAACACTACACTAACAACAAGAAACTAAATAGGGTGTTAATTAGACATAACACAAGACAGGTGGCTAACAGACAAAACTAGTCAAACAGAAAACAGAGCGGTGGCAGCTAGTACTCCGGAGACGACGACGGCGAAACCTGCCCGAACAAGGAGGGAGGAGCTGCCTCGGCCGAAACCGTGACAGTACCCCCCTTGACGTGCGGCTCCAGCCCGTGCGCCGACTCCCGGCCTCGGGGACGCCCAGGAGGCGCGGCGCGGGGCGCGTAGGATGACCACGATGGAATTCGGTCATCAGGGGACGGATCAGAATATCCCTCCTCGGCACCCAGCACCGCTCCTCCGGACCGTACCCCTCCCACTACGAGATATTGGAGACCCCCATCCGGCGTCTGGAATCCAGGATGGTCCGAACAGTGTGCCGGAGCCTCGATCTCCAACGGGGGCGGAGGAGTCTCCTCAATCTCGAAGTCCTGGAGTGGACCTACCACCGGCCTGAGGAGAGACACATGGAATGAGGGTTAATATTCTTGTAATCAATAGGTAGTTCTAACCTGTAACACACCTCATTCAATCTCCTCAGGACTTTAGGGCGCCCCAGAACCGACGACCCAGCTTCCGGCAGGCAGGCGGAGGGGTAGGTTTCTGGTTGAGAGCCAGACTCGATCTCCAGGTGCGTACACTGGCCCCTCACTGCGGCGTAGGTCGGCGCTGCGTCTTTTGTCGGCGATGGCACGCTGCAGATGGACATGAGCAGCGTTCCCACGTCTCCTCCAGCGCCCTACCCACTCATCCACAGCGGGGGCCTCGATCTGGCTCTCATGCCACGGTGCCAGAACCGTCTAATACCCTAAGACACACTGAAAAGGGGTTAGTCTAGTGGAGGAGTGGCGGAGAGAGTTTCTGTGCCATCTCGGCCCAGGGCACATATCGCCCACTCCTCCGGCCGGTCCTAACAATACGACCTCAGAAACCTACCCACATCCTGGTTGACTCTTTCGACCTGCCCATTGCTCTCCGGGGTGGTAACCCGTAGGCTCACCGAGACCCCCAAACGTTCCATAAATGCTCTCCAGACTCTGGAGGTAAACTGGGGCCTCGATCAGACACTATATCCTCGTAGCCCGTAATGCGGAAGACGTGAGTAAATAGAGCCTCCAGCCGGTCTGTAGGGCAGTAGAGGGAAGACCCGGCATGGGAAGGAGACGACAGGCCTTAGAGAACCGATCCACAGCGACCAGGATGGTGGTATTCCCCTGAGAGGAGGGGGAAGATCGGTAACAAAATCCACCGATAGATGAGACCAGGGTCGCTGTGGAGCGGGCAGGGGCTGTAATTTACCCCTGGGCAAATGTCTGGGTGCCTTACACTGGGCACATATTGAGCAGGAGGAGACATAAACCCTCACATCCCTGGCTAATGTTGGCCACCAGTACTTCATACTAAGGCAGTACACGTCCGGCCAATACCGGATGTCGGAGGAGGGCGACGTGTGAGCCCAATAAATCAACCGATCCCGGACCTCGGCGGGGACGTACGTCCAACCCACCGGACACTGTGGAGGACTAGGGTCGGTACGTACACGCCCGCTCGATCTCCGATCGACCTCCCACACCACGGTGCCACCAGACACGACTCCGGTAGTATGGGAATGGACTCCACGCACTCCTCTCCTCCGCGTCATACCGGCGGGACAGAGCATCTGCCTTCCCGTTCTGGGACCCAGGGATGTAAGTGATCTTAAACACAAACCGGGCAGAAACATAGTCCATCGAGCCTGGCGAGGATTTAGTCTCCTAGCGGCCCGAATATATTCCGGTTACGTGATCGGTCAGAATAAGGAAAGGGTGATGAGCCCCCTCAAGCCAATGCCTCCACACCTTTAGGGGCCTGGACTACGGCTAACAGCTCCCTGTCCCCTACGTCATAATTCCGCTCCGCCGGACTCAGGCTTCTGAGAATAAAAAAGCACAGGGGCGGGCTTTGGTGTGTACCCGAGCGTTGAGATAGAAACGGCCCAATACCGGCCTCGGACCTACTTCAACTTGAAACGGTAAAGTGGGATCGGGTGGCCAACACCGGAGCGAGGTAAAAAGTCCTTCAGTCTCCCAAAAGCCCTGTCCGCCTGCAAGCCAACCGGACCCCCTTTCGAAGAGACGTAATGGGAGCTGCCACCTGTCCAAAACCCCGGATAAACCTCCGGTAGTAATTCGCAAAACCCAAAAACCGCTGCACCTCTTTAACCGTCGTTGGGGTTTGCCAATACGACAGGATACTCAGTCCACCTCCATTCTCACCCCTAACGAGACAACTGGTAACCCAAAAGGAAACTGACTCCTGGAAGAACAGGCATTTCTCAGCCTTGACATACAGGTCATGCTCCAACAGTCTCCTCAATACCCTGCGCACCAGGGCCATGCTCGGCCCAGTAGGGTGTACACCAGAATATCATCGATGTACACCCACCACTCCCTGTGCCTGCATGTCCGGAAAATTTCATCTACAAAGCGATTGGAAGACTGATGGGCATTCATGAACCCATATGGCAGGACGAGATACCTAATGGCCGGAGGTAGTACTAAATGCTGTCTTCCACTCATTACGCCCTCCCTAATGCGCACCAAATTATATGCGCTCCTGAGGTCCAATTTTGTGAAGAACCGTGCCCGTGCAATGACTCCGTCATAGTCCCAATCAGCGGAAGTGGATAACTATATTTAACAGTCACCTGATTGAGACCGCGGTAGTCAATACACGGACGCAGACCTCATCCTTCTTCTTCACAAAAAAAAGCTCGAGGAGCGCGGGGAGAAGTAGAGGTCCGTATGTATCCCTGTCTCAGAGACTCGGCAATGTAAGTTTCCATTGCCCTTTTCTCCTCCTGTGACAAAGGATACATGGCTCGCCGGAGCGCGGCTCCTGTCTGGGGGTCTATCGCACAATCCCCCCTGTCTATGAGGTGGCAATCGTGCCGCTCGGGTTTTACTAAACACGAGTGCCAAATCCTCATACTCAGGAGGAATGTGCAGTGCGGACATCTGGTGCGGGACTTTCCACCGAGGTCGCCCCTACGGGAAACACCCAGACATAACCCCTCACACTGAGCAGACCACCCTTTAAGAGCCTTCTCTCGCCACGAAATAGTAGGATCTGGGTAGTCAACCAGGGAAGCCCCAGTACCACCGGATACGCAGGAGAGTCAATCAGATAGAGTTGAATCATCTCCTCACTGACCCCCTGCGTCATCATCCTAAGTGGCGCTGTGAGCTCCCCAATCCACCCAGATCTAACGGACGACTATCTAAGGCATGTACGGGAAAGGCTTATCGACTGGAAGAGGGAATCCCCCTAACTTAACACAGAATTTACGATCTATAAAATTCCCAGCTGCGCCTGAATCGACTAGCGCCTTATGCTGGGAGCGAGGTACAACCTGTGGAAAACAAACAGGTAATGTAAAGTGGACGACAGAAAGCTCTGGGTAAGTAGGCGCCTACTCACCTGGGAGAACTCCCCACTGTATGGCCTGCCATCTCCCTCCTCAAGGAACCCTCCCCAGCACCTAGCCGCGGTGTGCCCTCCGCAGCCACATGGTGCAGGAGACTGCTCCCCCTCGGGTTCCTTCCTCTTTTCGTTCTAGCGCCAGCCCCTCGAGCTCCATCGGACTCGGCTCGGAGGTGCTGGAGGGGTGGAATGGGAGGCCCCCCATCTGGGACGCCCGCGGGTCGTGGTAGGTTGTCCAGACGAACAGCCATGTCCACAAGCTGGTCAAAGTTAAAGTAGCGTCCCTACACGCTAACTCCCTGCGGGACGTCCTCCCTAAGGCTACACCTAAAATGGTCTATGAGGGCCTCTCATTCCACCCCGCGTCAGCCGCTAGAGTCCGGAACTCCAGTGCGAATTCTTGGCGCTCCTCATCCCCCTGTCGGAGGTGGAATAGAGCGTTCCCCCGCCCGCTCTTCCCTCTGGTGGATGGTCAAAGACCGCCGAAAGCGGCGGGAGAACTCCGCATAGGTGACTGTGGCGGAGTCTATTCCCCTCCATTCGGCGTTGGCCCACTCCAACGCCTTGCCGGTGAGACAGGAGATGAGGGCGGAAACGCTCGTATCCAGGCGCCGGGTGTTAGTGGCCAGGTAGAGCTCCCACTTGCAAAAGGAAACCTGACACCCGGCAGCGGAGCGTCGTACGCCCTCGGGAGCGAGCCGAGTCCCACTGGGTTCCGGTGGATGAGTAGGCAGGTTCTCTGTGGTGATGGAGCGACCGGTGGGGCTGTGGGAACACCGCTGATCTCCCAGCGCCCGAAGAGTGTCCATGACGCCTCCAACGCGTGCCCGATCCGATTGATGCGATGTTCCTGTCCCTGGAGACGGTCCTCCACGCTGTCGACTTGTGCTCCTGTGTCACGATCGTCTGAAGAGCGGACCAATACGCAGCGCGTGGAGTGAACATGATGACTTTATCTAATAAAGCAACCACAAAAAACAACAAATGACGATAGTGAAGTCCTCTGTAACACTGACAGAAACATGGAACAAAAAACCCACAAACACACAGTGAAACCACAACAGTTTAAATATGGCTCCCAATCAGAGATAACGAGCCGACAGCTGTCACCTCGTTACCTCCCGATTGGGAGTCACATGAATAATAACCACCACAACATAGAAATGAACACCTAGAAACCAACATAGAAATACACCCAAAAGAAAATGAACAACCCTGGCTCAATAATCAAAGTCCATGGAGCCAGAGTGTCACAGTACCCCCTAAAGGTGCGAACTCCGGGCGCACCAACATACAGTCTAGGGGGAGGGTCTGGGTGGGCGTCTGTCCATGGTGGCGGCTCTGGCACTGGTCGTGGTCCCCACCCCACCATAGTCACTACCCGCACGTAGCCTCCTCCAAATGACCACCCCCCAACTAAACCCCACAGGATTAAGGGACAGCACTGGACTAAGAGGCATCACCGGACTCAGGGGCAGCACCGGACAAGGGGCAGCACCGGGCTAAGGGGCAGCACCGGGCTAAGGGGCAGCACCGGACTAAGGGGGCAGCACCGGACTGAATGGCGGATCCTGGCTGGCTGGCTCTGGCGGATCCTGGCTGGCGGCTCTGGCGGATCCTTGCTGGACGGCTCTGGCGGATCCTGGCTGCGGCTCTGGCGGATCCTGGCTGGGCGGCTCATGGCTGGCTGACGGATCTGCGCTGCTCTGGCTGGCTGACGGATCTGGCTGCTCAGGCTGGCTGACGGACCTGGCTGCTCATGGCTGGCTGACGGATCTGGCTGCTCATGGCTGGCTGACGGATCTGCTGATCCTGTCTGGCGGAAGGCTCTGGCTGATCCTGTCTGGCGGAAGGCTCTGGCTGATCCTGTCTGGCGGAAGGCTCTGGCTGGTCCTGTCTGGCGGAAGGCTCTGGCTGATCCTGTCTGGCGGAAGGCTCTGGCTGATCCTGTCGGGGGAAGGCTCTAGCGGCTCCTGTCTGGCGGGGCTCTAGCGGCTCCGGTCTGGCGGACGGCTCTGAAGGGCTCACGGCAGACGGGGCGGCCGGCAGGTTCAGTACAGACGGGCGGCTTTAGCGCCGTTGGGCAGGCCGGGCAGTTCAAGCGCCCGTTGGGCAGACGGGCAGTTCGGGCGCCGTTGGGCAGACGGGCAGTCCAGGTGCCGTTGGGCAGACGGGCAGTTCAGCGCCGTTGGGCAGACGGGCAGTTCAGGCGCCCGTTGGGCAGACGGGCAGTTCAGGCGCCGTTGGGCAGACGGGCAGTTCGGGCGCCGTTGGGCAGACGGCAGACTCTGGCCGTCTGAGGCGCACCTGTAGGCCTGGCGCGTAGTGCGAACTGGAGGTACCGGGCTGAGGACACGCATCTCAGGGCTAGTGCGGGGGAGAAGGAACAGGCCGGACCGGGCGGCGACGCAGTAGACTTGGTGCGGGTGGCAGGAACAGGCCGGACCGGGCTGGCGACGCGCACCGTCAGTTTGGTGCGAGTGGCAGGAACAGGCCAGGTCGGGCTGGCGGCGCGCACCGTAGACTTGGTGCGGGTGGCAGGAACAGGCCGGGTCGGGCTGGCGACGCGCACCGTAGACTTGGTGCGGGTGGCAGGAACAGGCCGGACCGGGCTGGCGACGCGCACCGTATCCCTGGTGCGAGTGGCCGGAACAGGCCGGGTCGGGCTGGCGAGCGCACCGTATCCCTGGTGCGAGTGGCCGGAACAGGCCGGGCCGGGCTGTCGGCGCACACCGTATCCTTGGTGCGTGGAGCAGGAACAGGCGGGCAGGGCTGTGACGCACACCGTATCCTTGGTGCGTGGAGCAGGAACAGGCCGGGCAGGGCTGTCGCGCCTTACACCGTATCCTCTGTGCGTGGAGCAGGAACAGGCCGGGCTGGGCTGGCGACGCACACCGTGGGTTCTGTGCGTGGAGCAGGAACAGGCCGGGCTGGGCTGCGGCGCACGATCCCTGGTGCGAGTGGCGGAACAGGCCGGGCTGGGCTGGGCGCCGCATCCCTGGTGCGAGTGGCCGGAACAGGCCGGGCTGGGCTGGCGGCGCACCGTATCCTGGTGCAGTGGCCGGAACAGGCCGGGCCGGGTGGCGAGCGCACCGTATCCTTGGTGCGGGGGTCGTAACAGGCCGGACCGTACTGGAGGCACACACCACTGGCTCTACCCGGGAGCTGGAACGGGCCGGACCGGACTGGATACACACCTCCCAGTCTCTCACGCCGTGCCTCTACATCTCCTTTCCCTACTTTGGCCGTGACCCCCGTAACCTGGTGGCCTCTTGAATTCGCCCCTTCTCTGCCTCCGTTAGCCCGTCGTCCAAGCCCTGTGCCCCCCCCAAAAACTTTTTGGGGTTGCCTCTCGTCCTTCCAACGATGATGGCCCTGCTGACGCCGTTGCTCCTCTCGCCGTCGCCTCTCCACCCGTTTCGCTCCATGGACGGCGATCCATCCCATCCAGGATCTCCTCCCAAGTCCAGGACCCCTTTCCGTCCAAAATCTCCTCCCATGTCCAGGAAGCCTTTGGAGCTGGGTCCTGTTGCCGCTTGACACGCTGCTTGGTCCTTTGATGGTGGGTTTTTCTGTCACGATCGTCTGAAGAAGCGGACCAATACGCAGCGCGTGGAGTGAACATGATGACTTTATCTAATAAAGCAACCACAAAAAACAACAAATGACGATAGTGAAGTCCTCTGTAACACTGACAGAAACATGGAACAAAAACCCACAAACACACAGTGAAACCACAACAGTTTAAATATGGCTCCCAATCAGAGATAACGAGCCGACAGCTGTCACTCGTTACCTCCGATTGGGAGTCACATGAATAATAACCACCACAACATAGAAATGAACACCTAGAAACCAACATAGAAATACACCCAAAAGAAAATGAACAACCCTGGCTCAATAATCAAAGTCCATGGAGCCAGAGTGTCACATCCTGCTGATTCCATCGAAGTGGTGTGTAATTCTGTCAGGGCCGTGTAGAAATGGTGTGGTGTGGAATCAGGTGCAGAAGCAGATTGATAGTCCAATAATCTTTACTGGAAAGTGCGAGGCAATAATCCAAAAACAGCCAGAGGCAAAACGCACACAGGCGTAAAATACAAGCGCGCATAAACAGGCGCGCAAAAACTCTTCTCAACCGAGAAGTAAGCAATACAGTAGAGGCGTACCAAACACAGGTACGAAATGACACCTAACACGAAACAATTACACACAACACTACACTAACAACAAGGAAACTAAATAGGGTGCTTAATTAGACATAACACAAGACAGGTGTGGCTAACAGACAAAACTAGTCAAACAGAAAACATAGAGCGGTGGCAGCTAGTACTCCCGGAGACGACGACCGGCGAAACCTGCCCGAACAAGGAGGAGGAGCTGCCTCGGCCGAAACCGTGACAGTAGTCTGGAGAACAGGAATGAAGTGTGTCAGAGCCAGAGGTTCTGTAGAGTTAGCCCTGTGGACTAGTTTGTCCCTCAGACTGTGGAAAGTAATACATTCCATTCCACACATCCAAAAGTGACAGGAGCTGGAGAACGTCAACAAAGTGAAAGTAATCAAGTTCCAGAGACCGGCCTTCTCTGGTTGGTTATGTTCTGCCTCCTGCCCTGACAGCAGAGTCCCTGGACTGGTCCAGAGACTGTTGACACTGTCAGCCAGGGGGATGCCCTATCGCGTGGCACCTCTACCCTCAATAAACTTTATTCAATTCAACCCTGTGACAGAAGGGTTGATCTTATCCAGTGCCAGGGTAATGGTGCCACGCAGGCGGCGTCCCCCTGCCACAGCATCCAAGGCCAGAGCATTATTACCCTGTAGCACAATTACCCTGCCAGTCTTATCACCATGGCGGCCATCTTGATGACTGGCAGACCTGGTTTTCAACCTGTTTTATATCTGTCATTAACACTGATTGACTTCCATATTCTGGGGAATGTTCTGTTACGCTCTTTTAATCCATCTCTGTCTCTCTCTCTCTCTCTCTCTCTCTCTCTCTCTCTCTCTCTCTCTCTCTCTCTCTCTCTCTCTCTCTCTCTCTCTCTCTCTCTCTCTCTCTCTCTCTCTCTCTCTCTCTCTCTCTCTCTCTCTCTCTCTCTCTCTCTCTCTCTCTCTCTCTCTCTCTCTCTCTCTCTCTCTCTCTCTCTCTCTCTCTCTCTCTCTCTCTCTCTCTCTCTCTCTCTCTCTCTCTCTCTCTCTCTCTCTCTCTCTGTCTCTCTCTGTCTCTCATTTCCCCTTTCTCTCTATCGCTCTGTTACCCTCTCTCTCTCTCTCTCTCATTTCCCCTTTCTCTCTATCACTCTCTGTTCCCCTCTCTCTCTTTCTCTCTCTCTCTCTCTGTTCCCCTCTCTCGCTCTCTCTTTCTCTCCCTCTCTCTCAGTCCCCCCCCACTCCCCTGGCTCTATAGTATCACAACAGTGTGGAGGTGGTTGTGTGTGTGTGTGAGATCCGGTGTGAGCTAGTTATCAGCCTTGTCTCCAGACCCCACACCACAGACGAAACACAGACCCCGTATCCACATCTCCACCCTCCTCTATCCCTCTCCCTCCTCTCCTCCCTCCCTCTACTCCCTCCCTCTATCCCTCTCCCTCCCCTCCCAATATCTCTCCCTCTATCTCCATCCCTCCTCTCTTCCCTCCTCCCTCCCTCCTCCCTCCCTCCCTCCCCTCATATCCACATCCAAAACCCCCCTCCTCTTTCTCCTGTCCGTCCTCTCCTCCCCCTCTCTTCTTCTCCCTCAATCTCTCTCTCCTATAGATTTATGAGATCTAACCGTGTAGGAGTGGCAGTAACTCGGGACGTGGGGGTCCAGGGGGGCCTGTGGGGCCAGTGGGGCCTGGGGCCTGGGGCCTCTCTGTAACAGCAGCTAGAGGATACTCCTGAGACCTCACACACACACACACATAGTTTATGCGTGCACAGACACATATTATATCCATGCACACCCACACAGTAACACGGGGCTGGACCAGGGGCCTCTGTAGCAGCAGGATACTCTTGAGACCTGCCTAAGAAAACAGAATAAAGACAGGCAAGAAAAGCTGTGATAACTAGGAACAGGTCCGGCCCAGTGACTCACAGACAGACCTCACAGTGGCTTGTGGGAGTGTGTGTGTGTGGAGGGGGAACGTGTGTTTATGTGTATCATTCCATTGGGCAGAAGCTGGCCTAGGATCCCTCTGATTGCTGGTTATCTTCAGATGTGATCTTTAATCACACAGGAGGACATCAGTGTGTGGAAACTCCCTTAAAGTTAGGACTCCTCCCATTGCTCCTACTGAGGAGAGCTCCCAATCACATACACACACACACACACACACACACACACATTGGAGAAGTGTCATGGGGAGTGTTAGGGGGTGCTTATTGTACCCCATCCTAAAACACACAGCACACACATTTGACAATCAGATATTGTAAAGAAAACGTAGTGATGTGATTTAGTAATTATTTCTCTGACTATTAGACTCTGGAGACTCTTGGTGGTTGTTCTAGCCAAGCTGGCTTGGAGTCTGACACCCCCCTTGTTGTGGAGCACATTACCCAAAATGAGAACAGTGTCTGTCTGTGCTTGCGTCCCAAATGGCATCATATTCCCTATATAGTGCACTACTTTTGACCAGAGCATTATAGGCCCTGTTCAAAAGTAGTGCACTATATAGGGAGTAGGGCTGTCATTTGGGACGCAGAGTGTATGTGTGAGGCAGAGCTTTTCTCTTCTGCTTTCTCCATCTACCATCCATTATAAACCTCCCTGAAGCATGACTGACTGGACGGAGAGAGAGAGAGAGAGAGAGAGAGAGAGCGAGAGAGAGAGAGAGAGAGAGAGAGAGAGATAGAGAGATGAGAGAGAGAGAGACAGAGACAGAGACAGAGACAGAGAGAGAGAGAGAGAGAGAGAGAGAGAGAGAGAGAGAGAGAGAGTAGACATCTGTTTTGCAGGTCAGCCACTAGTTTCAGGTCAGCTACCCATTTCAGTCTTTATTAATAAAGTTCAAGTAATCACCTGTCCTGTTAGTGAGTGGGTTGTCATTGAAACAGTTGAACCAGTGTTATATTACCCGGGGAAATTCAGGAAGTTGTCCTGTAAAGTGTCTGTCCTGTTCTTTGGCTCTGATTCAACACTGGCTGTTCTGTCCTAATCCCCATCTCTTTAGCCTAACTAGGGTCCCTACGTAGGGTGGTTTCATCATGTTTATTATATTAACTAGGGTCCCTACGTAGGGTGGTTCATCATGTTTATTATATTAACTAGGGTCCCTACGTAGGGTGGTTCATCATGTTTATTATCCTAACTAGGGTCCCTACGTAGGTGGTTCATCATGTTTATTATCCTAACTAGGGTCCCTATGTAGGTTGGTTCATCATGTTTATTATCCTAACTAGGGTCCCTACGTGGGTGGTTCATCATGTTTATTATCCTAACTAGGGTCCCTACGTAGGGTGGTTCATCATGTTTATTATCCTAACTAGGGTCCCTACGTAGGGTGGTTCATCATGTTTATTATCCTAACTAGGGTCCCTACGTAGGGTGTTTCATCATGTTTATTATCCTAACTAGGGTCCCTACGTAGGGTGGTTCATCATGTTTATTATCCTAACTAGGGTCCCTACGTAGGGTGGTTCATCATGTTTATTATCCTAACTAGGGTCCCTATGTAGGGTGGTTCATCATGTGTTTTGTCAGTCTAAACTGTCTCAGATTGCATCATGTGTTTTGTCAGTCTAAACTGTCTCAGATTGCATCATGTGTTTTGTCAGTCTAAACTGTCTCAGATGGATTGGCCGGCCAACACTTTCATTTCTGTGCATCTTTCTCTCCTTTTCATTCTGTTGAAAGATGTCCAGAAAGGTCATAGTTACGCCAACGGTCTCCTACAGATATGTTCTAAAGTATATGCAAGTACATCAATAAATATATATTTATATATAGAAGAGTAGCTAGATATAGATGACTATAACGATTTGCACAGTGTCTGAAGAGATGTAAGGAATGATCCGTCTAAACAAAATGGCTACCAAACTCCAACTCCCACAATCCCCTGTGTCTTCGTAAAAATAACTACAAGTTACTTTGTAGTTCAGAACTAGTTAAAACACTAACGTGTCTGCAAAAACTTTCTGTGTCAAAAACTGAAGTTGTTAACACTAAGATTATTTTTCAAAATAAATATTTGAATGTGTGGTTGATAAAATGTGTTTCATATATTACTTAATATCCTGTCTCTGAACTTAAGATTTTTACTATGATTTATTTAGTTGTTTTTGTTGTGATGATTTTGATATTTTACAGCCTGTTTGTGATGAATGTGTGTATTTCTGAGTCTGCGATGTTGACTCCTAACAGTGTGTGTGTTCTATCTGCAACAAAACAAGGGTTGCGTCCCAAATGGCACCCTGTTATTCCCTATTTAGTGCACCAAAGAGCCTATAGGGCTCTGGTCGAAAGTAGTGCACTAGATGGGGCATAGGGTGCCATTTGGGACGATAGCCAAGGTGTGTGTATTCAGGGGTGATATCCTCTCTCACTGAGACTGCGTTTCTGTTGGGTTTAATGATGCCAAGTCCTTAACTCAGACAATAGGGAGACTGTTGATGGGCTGCTGGTTAGTTATGTAATGGCACCATCATCAGTCACCTTTGTGACAGTCTAGGAATATGGTTGAGACTGCCAATAGATATCTGGATGGTTCAGTATGACTTGTCACAGTAGACTGCCAATAGATATCTGGATGGTTCAGTATGACTTGTCACAGTAGACTGCCAATAGATATCTGGATGGTTCAGTATGACTTGTCACAGTAGACTGCCAATAGATATCTGGATGGTTCAGTATGACTTGTCACAGTAGACTGCCAATAGATATCTGGATGGTTCAGTATGACTTGTCACAGTAGACTGCCAATAGATATCTGTATGGTTCAGTATGACTTGTCACAGTAGACTGCCAATAGATATCTGTATGGTTCAGTATGACTTGTCACAGTAGACTGCCAATAGATATCTGTATGGTTCAGTATGACTTGTCACAGTAGACTGCCAATAGATATCTGGATGGTTCAGTATGACTTGTCACAGTAGACTGCCAATAGATATCTGTATGGTTCAGTATGACTTGTCACAGTAGACTGCCAATAGATATCTGGATGGTTCAGTATGACTTGTCACAGTAGACTGCCAATAGATATCTGTATGGTTCAGTATGACTTGTCACAGTAGACTGCTAATAGATATCTGGATGGTTCAGTATGACTTGTCACAGTAGACTGCCAATAGATATCTGTATGGTTCAGTATGACTTGTCACAGTAGACTGCCAATAGATATCTGTATGGTTCAGTATGACTTGTCACAGTAGACTGCCAATAGATATCTGTATGGTTCAGTATGACTTGTCACAGTAGACTGCTAATAGATATCTGTATGGTTCAGTATGACTTGTCACAGTAGACTGCCAATAGATATCGGTATGGTTCAGTATGACTTGTCACAGTAGACTGCCAATAGATATCTGTATGGTTCAGTATGACTTGTCACAGTAGATGTGGTCCTCTGTAGCTCAGCTGGTAGAGCACGGCGCTTGTAACGCCAAGGTAGTGGGTTCGATCCCCGGGACCACCCATACACAAAAATGTATGCACGCATGACTGTAAGTCGCTTTGGATAAAAGCGTCTGCTAAATGGCATATTATATTATTATTATTATTATTATAGACTGCCAATAGATATCTGTGTGAAATGTGCCATAATCCCGACCCTTGTGTTATTACCAAACTCCCCAATAAGACCCAAACCAAGAGCCATTTTCCCCATAGTGTTACATCCCAAGCAGCATTATTATGACAAGTAAGATGTCAAACCCTCTCAACCGTTCTCTCCAAGCTAAAGAAAAGCAAGTAATTTTCCTTTTAAACATAGCAAATAATGAAAATAATATATTTAAAATATTGCAAATAATGAAAATTATATATTTAAATTCATATCAGTTAATATTCCATTTATATATTTTAAATTATTAAATATTTGAAATATATAAACGGAATATGATTTCATATGAATTTATATATTGTACCTGTAACCCACCCCCCAATGAAAACATTTCAAAATAAATTGAAATGTGGTCACAAAACAGATATTGTTACAATGTTACCATTTCCATAGCTAGTGGCATAGGACATCATTTACAAACCCAGACATTTCTATTGCTAGAGCTTGTACCCTACAGACTAGCCCTTAGTTCACACACTTGGTCCCTTCATAGTGCACTTTGTAGTGCACGTCATAGTCTTTTCCCAGCAGCCCTGCCTTGTTGACCAGCATGGGTCAATTCCCACTGGGCACAGACGTCAATTCAACGTTTATTCCACGTTGGTTCAACGTCATGGAAACAACGTTGATTCAACCATTGTGTGTCCAGTGGGTTCTGTAGGAGCAAACCCTTTTTCTACATTACAGTAACACAATCTCAGGAGGGAAACCCTGCTTTATCTTCCAGAGAATAATATTATTCATAATAATACAGATCAACTGCAGGACAAACCACGTTGCTCTCTTCTTCTATTGTTGGAGTTTTCCAGTTCTAAAGAGAAACCTATGTACTGCCTTTCTGTCCATCTGTGTGAAAACTGAAAATCGCTGGAGATTTCTTTCTGTATAAAAAGAGTGCATTATTGTATTGGACTTTTACCTTTGTATATATAAACACTACATGATCAGCCTTTTGGATTCACTGGCTTGACTTTTATGTCCACGGCTTTAATGTCTCTGTATGTGGTGTTGTCTTACACACACACACACACACACACACACACACACACACACACACACACAAATAAACACACACACAAATACAAAGAGTGAGGCCCAGTGGTCGTCTGTATATGGGGGATGACCCCCACCATGATGGGGAGATCAGGGAGACACCCTCGTCCGTCTCTACAGGTGGAGACAGCGCTTTCATCCCCTTGGTAAGTATGTCTGTCTCCACTATGTCCCTGGTGTTGACCTGAAGCCCAGTTGGGTCCTCTCTCTCTCTCTCTCTCTCTCTCTCTCTCTCTCTCTCTCTCTCTCTCTCTCTCTCTCTCTCTCTCTCTCTCTCTCTCTCTCTCTCTCTCTCTCTCTCTCTCTCTCTCTCTCTCTCTCTCTCTCTCTCTCTCTCTCTCTCTCTCTCTCTCTCTCTCTCTTCCCCCCTCACCAGACTCCTATTATGTCCCCTGTGTTGACCTCTCTAAGTGTTAGGTTCAGGGTTCTCTGAGGGCTATCTCTGGACAGTATATATCTTTCTTCCACCTGTCGATCCTCACCTTCTTTCCTTCCTCCCAGAGATCCCAGCGCTGATACAGCCAGACAGATACTGATGCTGCACAACACACATCACTCATGGTACACTCAGATGACCTTGAAATTGCTTTTTTTTTGTGTGTGTGTGTGTCTGTCTGTCTGTCTGTCTGTACTGTATAGACCCTGTGATACCAGATCTTCAGTGATGAAGAGGACAACATCAAGGCCACCTAGGAGTCAGACTCTCTCCAGATCTCTCCCGTACAGGACTCCTCCTCTAGGAGTCAGACCCTCTCCAGATCTCTCCCGTACAGACTCCTCCTCTAGGAGTCAGACTCTCTCCAGATCTCTCCCGTACAGGACTCCTCCTCTAGGAGTCAGACTCTCTCAGATCTCTCCCGTACAGGACTCCTCCTCTAGGAGTCAGAACCTCTCCAGACCTCTCCCCGTACAGACTCCTCCTCTAGGAGTCAGACTCTCTCAGACCTCTCCCGTACAGGACTCCTCCTCTAGGAGTCAGACTCTCTCCAGATCTCTCCCGTACAGGACTCCTCCTCTAGGAGTCAGAACCTCTCCAGACCTCTCCCGTACAGACTCCTCCTCTAGGAGTCAGAACCTCTCAGACCTCTCCCGTACAGGACTCCTCCTATAGGAGGCAGAACCTCTCAGACCTCTCCCGTACAGGACTCCTCCTCTAGGAGGCAGACCCTCTCAGACCTCTCCCATACAGGACTCCTCCTCTAGGAGTCAGAACCTCTCAGACCTCTCCCATACAGGACTCCTCCTCTAGGAGTCAGACTCTCTCCAGACCTCTCCCGTACAGACTCCTCCTCTAGGAGGCAGAACCTCTCCAGACCTCTCCCATACAGGACTCCTCCTCTAGGAGGCAGAACCTCTCCAGACCTCTCCCATACAGGACTCCTCCTCTAGGAGTCAGACTCTCTCCAGACCTCTCCCGTACAGGACTCCTCCTCTAGGAGGCAGACCCTCTCCAGACCTCTCCCATACAGGACTCCTCCTCAAGGAGTCAGAACCTCTCCAGACCTCTCCCATACAGGACTCCTCCTCTAGGAGTCAGACTCTCTCCAGACCTCTCCCATACAGGACTCCTCCTCTAGGAGGCAGAACCTCTCCAGACCTCTCCCGTACAGGACTCCTCCTCTAGGAGTCAGACTCTCTCCAGACCTCTCCCGTACAGGACTCCTCCTCTAGGAGTCAGAACCTCTCCAGACCTCTCCCGTACAGGACTCCTCCTCTAGGAGTCAGAACCTCTCCAGACCTCTCCCGTACAGGACTCCTCCTCTAGGAGGCAGAACCTCTCCAGACCTCTCCCAGTACAGGACTCCTCCTCTAGGGAGGCAGAACCTCTCCAGACCTCTCCCGTACAGGACTCCTCCTCTAGGAGTCAGAACCTCTCCAGACCTCTCCCATACAGGACTCCTCCTCTAGGAGGCAGAACCTCTCCAGACCTCTCCCATACAGGACTCCTCCTCTAGGAGTCAGACTCTCTCCAGACCTCTCCCGTACAGACTCCTCCTCTAGGAGGCAGAACCTCTCCAGACCTCTCCCATACAGGACTCCTCCTCTAGGAGGCAGAACCTCTCCAGACCTCTCCCGTACAGGACTCCTCCTCTAGGAGTCAGAACCTCTCCAGACCTCTCCCGTACAGGACTCCTCCTCTAGGAGGCAGAACCTCTCCAGACCTCTCCCGTACAGGACTCCTCCTCTAGGAGTCAGAACCTCTCCAGACCTCTCCCGTACAGGACTCCTCCTCTAGGAGTCAGAACCTCTCAGACCTCTCCCGTACAGGACTCCTCCTCTAGGAGGCAGAACCTCTCCAGACCTCTCCCATACAGGACTCCTCCTCTAGGAGGCAGTACCTCTCCAGACCTCTCCCGTACAGGACTCCTCCTCTAGGAGTCAGAACAGCTCCAGACCTCTCCCATACAGGACTCCTCCTCTAGGAGGCAGAACCTCTCCAGACCTCTCCCGTACAGGACTCCTCCTCTAGGAGTCAGAACCTCTCCAGACCTCTCCCGTACAGGACTCCTCCTCTAGGAGTCAGAACCTCTCCAGACCTCTCCCGTACAGGACTCCTCCTCTAGGAGGCAGAACCTCTCCAGACCTCTCCCATACAGGACTCCTCCTCTAGGAGGCAGTACCTCTCCAGACCTCTCCCGTACAGGACTCCTCCTCTAGGAGTCAGAACCGCTCCAGACCTCTCCCGTACAGGACTCCTCCTCTAGGAGGCAGAACCTCTCCAGACCTCTCCCGTACAGGACTCCTCCTCTAGGAGTCAGACTCTCTCCAGACCTCTCCCGTACAGGACTCCTCCTCTAGGAGTCAGAACCTCTCCAGACCTCTCCCGTACAGGACTCCTCCTCTAGGAGTCAGACTCTCTCCAGACCTCTCCCGTACAGGACTCCTCCTCTAGGAGTCAGACTCTCTCCAGACCTCTCCCGTACAGGACTCCTCCTCTAGGAGTCAGAACCTCTCCAGACCTCTCCCGTACAGGACTCCTCCTCTAGGAGGCAGACCCTCTCCAGACCTCTCCCATACAGGACTCCTCCTCTAGGAGTCAGAACCTCTCCAGACCTCTCCCGTACAGGACTCCTCCTATAGGAGGCAGACTCTCTCCAGACCTCTCCCGTACAGGACTCCTCCTCTAGGAGTCAGACTCTCTCCAGACCTCTCCCATACAGGACTCCTCCTCTAGGAGTCAGACTCTCTCCAGACCTCTCCCATACAGGACTCCTCCTATAGGAGGCAGACTCTCTCCAGACCTCTCCCGTACAGGACTCCTCCTCTAGGAGTCAGACTCTCTCCAGACCTCTCCCATACAGGACTCCTCCTATAGGAGGCAGACTCTCTCCAGACCTCTCCCGTACAGGACTCCTCCTCTAGGAGTCAGACTCTCTCCAGACCTCTCCCATACAGGACTCCTCCTCTAGGAGGCAGACTCTCTCCAGACCTCTCCCATACAGGACTCCTCCTCTAGGAGTCAGACTCTCTCCAGACCTCTCCCGTACAGGACTCCTCCTCTAGGAGTCAGACTCTCTCCAGACCTCTCCCATACAGGACTCCTCCTCTAGGAGTCAGACTCTCTCCAGACCTCTCCCGTACAGGACTCCTCCTCTAGGAGTCAGAACCTCTCCAGACCTCTCCCGTACAGGACTCCTCCTCTAGGAGTCAGAACCTCTCCAGACCTCTCCCATACAGGACTCCTCCTCTAGGAGTCAGACTCTCTCCAGACCTCTCCCGTACAGGACTCCTCCTCTAGGAGTCAGAACCTCTCCAGACCTCTCCCGTACAGGACTCCTCCTATAGGAGGCAGACTCTCTCCAGACCTCTCCCGTACAGACTCCTCCTCTAGGAGTCAGACTCTCTCCAGACCTCTCCCATACAGGACTCCTCCTATAGGAGGCAGACTCTCTCCAGACCTCTCCCGTACAGACTCCTCCTCTAGGAGTCAGACTCTCTCCAGACCTCTCCCATACAGGACTCCTCCTCTAGGAGTCAGAACCTCTCCAGACCTCTCCCGTACAGGACTCCTCCTCTAGGAGTCAGAACCTCTCCAGACCTCTCCCATACAGGACTCCTCCTCTAGGAGTCAGACTCTCTCCAGACCTCTCCCGTACAGGACTCCTCCTCTAGGAGTCAGACCCTCTCCAGACCTCTCCCATACAGGACTCCTCCTCTAGGAGTCAGAACCTCTCCAGACCTCTCCCGTACAGGACTCCTCTGTTTCTGTATGATATGTTGGATTAAGGAATAAAGACAGACACCAATGTTCAGTTCAATAGCCTTGTTAAGCCTTGTACAAATCCCTACGCGTGGAGTCTGGGGAACAGTCCAACTAGTCGATTACCTATCAACTAGACTCCGTAACATCATCCTTTTCAATAGAAAGTGCAAACATAACGGCATAACATTGCGTTCTTAACAGTCAAGTCATAACAATTGAAAAGCATGACATTTTCTTTTTACTTCAGCTGTCATCTTCCTTTTTTATTTTATTTTTTTATTTTTTTATTTTTAGAAATATTTTTTTTTAATTAACAGACAACAAGTTAAGTCTCTTGCTTACAGAGTAAGCCTGTCCGGTGGCTTGCACAGCCGACCCACCCGTGAGTAAGTATTGGCTCTGACAGGGGGTAGGATTAGGGCCACGAGCTGGAGAGTTTGGTGGGGTAGAAGCTTCACCTTCAGTTGGCTCATGTCTCAATTCTGCACCCCTTACCCTTAGGCCTGGACTGTGATCCAGCTCATCTAAGTGAGTGTATGGCATGTTCTGGTTTGTCTGCTCTGCTACGCGCAGATCCACCCGATTGCGACGATAGAGGGAGCCACCAACATCCACCAGGTAAGAACGTGGTGCAACTCTCTGTAGGCATGTGCCCAGCCTCCAAAGTCCTGTGTGGTCTCCCGGCAGCGGTTTCATCCTTATAGTTTCACCCACCTCCAGCTCTGGTAGGTCTCGAGCAGTCCGGTCGTAGAAGCACTTAGCGAGCTGCTTTCTGTGACGCAGTTTGTCCGTGACGCCAACCATGACGCAGGGCTCAAGTAGCTTGTTAGCTACGGGATAGTAGTCTTCAGACGTCTGGACAGAAGGCGTTGTGCTGGGCTGCTGTCCATGTTTTCGGTGGGTGTGTTCCTCCACTGTAAGATCGCTTTCCATGGGTCGTTGCTGTCGCGCAAGGCCCTGCTTAACAGGTTTTTTGCAATCTTGACAGCTGATTCTGCCTTGCCATTTGCTTTTGGGTGTCTTGGAGAGGAGGTCACGTGGTCAAACTCCCATTCTGAGGCGAAACGCTTGAACTGTGCAGTGAATTGTGGGCCATTGTCCGTGATTACCTTGTCAGGCTGACCTTGCCTTGCAAACTGCGCCTTGCAGCGCTTTATGACCGTCTCTGCGGACAAGTCAGGGAGCAGTTCAATTTCCCAAAAGTCAGAGTAATGATCAACGAGGAGAAGATAGTCCTTTTGTCTGTGGCTGAATAAGTCCATGCTGATGATTTGCCAGGCCCTTGTGGGCAGTTCGTGTGACATCATGGTTTCCTTTTGCTGTTCATGAGCGTACTCGTTGCATGTGGTACAGTTGCTGACAAAGTCTTTAATTTCTGCTTGCATGTTTGGCCAGTATAATGTTTCACGAGCCTGACGGTAGCATGCGTCACCTCCGACGTGACTGGAGTGTATGCGGGTAAGCATCTCTGGACGTAGTGATTTGGGAATAATGACCTTCTGACCTCTGAACAAGACGCCATTTTGCACACTGATCTCATCTCGAAAGGTCCAGTATTCTCTCACTGTGAAAGGTGTCTCCTCTTTCAGATATGGCCAACCTGCTAGAGCCATGGACTTCAGTGACTGTAGGTGTTCGTCCTTGTCAGTATGTTGCCTGATCTGGGCTAGGCGGTGATCTGTCACGTTTAAGTAGTCTGCCTGATTGATCTGTTGAACATCTTGTTGTTCCTGCTGTAGCGAGCAGATGGCCTGCCGCTGATAGGCAGTGCCTCTACCTGTACATTGTGCTGTTGCCCTGCTCAGTGTGTCGCTGATGTACATCTCAGGTCCTGGCTTGTAAATGACCTTCAGGCTGTAGTTTTGCAGAGTCAGGAGCATACTTTGAAGCCTCTTGGGCGCGTTGAGGAGAGGTTTACTGAATATGGCAATGAGTGGTTTGTGGTCAGTTTCAGCGGTGACCAGCTCTCGACCATATAAGAAGTGATGGAATCGCTGGCAGGAGAAGACGATGCTGAGGCACTCTTTCTCAATTTGTGCATAGTTTTGTTCGGTGGGGTGAGCGCTCTCGAGGCAAACGCAACGGGCTGGCCTTCCTGCATAAGGCAGCATCCAAGTCCCCTTTGGCTAGAGTCGCTCTGGATTGTGACAGGCTTCGTGACGTCGTAGTAGCGCAACACTGGCATGGATGAAGCCAGAGATTTCATCTCCTGCACTGCGGCCTCGTGCTTGGGTAGCCAGTGCCATGGTGTGTCTTTGTCCAGCAACCGCGCAGAGGCTCACAGACTGCTGATAGGTGTGGCATGAACTTTGCAAGATAGTTTGCAAAGCCGATGAGACGCTGTACTCCTTTTGCATCAGACGGGTTTGGCATGTCGAGGATCGCTTGGACCTTGTCTGGGTCCGGCTTCAGGCCTTTTGCCGAGAGAATGTGGCCATGGAAGTGGACGTCTTTCACCTTGAACTGCAGCTTCTTCAGGCCAAGACGAAGCTTAACTGATCGGCAGCGCTCCATCAGTGCCAGGAGCTTCACATCGTGGTCGCGTTCTGCTTCTTCGTCTGTTTCACCACAGCCTACGATCAGGATATCATCGGCGATGGGTTCAATGCCCTTGAGCCCAGCCAGTAACTCGTGCTGCTTGCGTTGGTATACCTCAGGCGCCACTGAGACACCAAACGGGAGCTTGAGCCAGCGTTTCCGACCCCAGGGGGTCCAGAAGGTAGTCATGAAGCTGCTTTCTTCGTCCAGCTTGCATTGAAGGAATGCATCTCGGGCATCCACCAAGGTGAAAATCCTGGCCTTGGGAAGCTTATAGAGGACATCCTCTAGTGTCGGCATGATGTAGTGGGATCGTTTTCAGTGCTTGGTTCAGATGCTTTGGGTCGATGCAGACCCTCAGCTTCTCTGGTTTTTTCACTATGACCATATTGCTGATCCAGTCAGTTGGTTCAGTCACAGATGTCATGTGGCCATCGGCCTCGTACTTGTCCAGCTGGGCCTTCACAGCCACTTTCATTGCAATGGGCACATTGCGAGGAGCACACTGGACTGGAGTAATGCTCTCATCCACTTCAAAGTGTACCTCCCCAGGCACTGATTCAACGGGCATGTTGAATACATCGTCATATCTGCTGAGTAGTTGTTCTTTGGACAGGGGTCCATGCTGGACATGATCCACAATGTGCAGGTCATTTGGTACAGTGAACTGCATCAGTCCCAGGCGTTCGCATGTAGAGCCTGAGAGGAGAGGATTTTGACTGGTTTTCACAATCTTGAACTCCAGCTTGTGTTTGCGTCCCCGAATAACACATTCGGTCTCAAAGGTGCCCATAGAGCTCATTAGTTCTCCTGAGTACAGCTTTAGTCTAGTATCGCTGGGAAATAGATTGTGTCAGGTGCCAGATTGATTTTGTCTTTGTAGCTCATTACGTTGCATGTAGCACCCGAATCCAGTTGACATTGTTGTTGCTTGTTGTGTAATCGTAGTGTCACAAACCATTTCTTCCCTCTTGAGTGTACAGCCCCAATGGATTCATGCATGTAAATGTCACTTTCACTGTTCAGCTCTGAACATTGAGTAACATCATCAACACAGTGAATCTTGCCCTCACTCACCCTTCTTTTGCTTTTGAGACACACTTTTGCAAAGTGATTATTAGTTCCACAAGCTCTGCATGGTTTTCCATAGGCCGGGCAGTGCTCTTTGCCACGTGTGTGTGTATTCCCACAGTATTTACATGCTACGGGGCTCTCTGTGTTCACCGTTCGTGGTGAATTACTCTGCCTCGATTGGTTTTGTCTGAATGTCTGCCTAGCAACAGCGTGAACAGTATCAACGTCGGAGCGTGGGGTTTCCGTTTCCATTGCTCTCATTCTCATGTCAGTGACTTCAGCAGTGCGGCACATTTCGATGGCAGTTACTAATGTTAAGCCTCTCTCTCTCAGTAGACGCCGGCGTCGTATTCTCATTTGCAATTCCCAGTACTATTTTGTCACGAATCAGTTCATCTTTCAATCCCCCGTATTCACAAGTGGCGGATTTCTCTCTCAAACGGGTTACAAAGTTGTGTACTGACTCACCCTCTTCCTGTTTGCAGCTTCCAAAACGAACCGCTCGTAAATTACGTTTCTGGCGGGTTTGAAGTAATTCCCCAATGCATCCAATATAGCCTTTGCATCACACTGTTGTCGTGCCGTGAGGGTGAGATTGTGCCGGTAGATATGCCTGCATTCGCTGCCCATTAAACTCCTCAGAGTTGCCGCTTGTACCTCGTTGGGTTTCTCATGTAGACCGGTCGCCAGCGCATAGTCCTCGAATTCATCCCTGAAGTTGTCCCAATTAGTATTCCAGTCCCCTGTGAGAACCATGTGATTTGGTGGCGGAATGTTCGCTGCCATAGCAATGGAATAGGAGATTTCTTTGTCTTCAGTCATGGAGGTAGGTAGTGATGCTAGCTAGCCAGCTAACACGAGTTGATCAGTGTTGTGAGTAGGAAACGGCTTGTGTTCGCATATGGAACGTAACTGCGCCTATACTGTACTTAGCTACAAAAATAACAAACGTGTGTTTTCCGAGCCACTTCTGATACCATGTTTCTGTATGATATGTTGGATTAAGGAATAAAGACAGACACCAATGTTCAGTTCAATAGCCTTGTTAAGCCTTGTACAAATCCCTCGCGTGGAGTCTGGGGAACAGTCCAACTAGTCGATTACCTATCAACTAGACTCCGTAACATTCAGACCCTCTCCAGACCTCTCCCATACAGGACTCCTCCTCTAGGAGTCAGAACCTCTCCAGACCTCTCCCGTACAGGACTCCTCCTCTAGGAGGCAGACTCTCTCCAGACCTCTCCCGTACAGACTCCTCCTCTAGGAGTCAGACTCTCTCCAGACCTCTCCCATACAGGACTCCTCCTCTAGGAGTCAGACTCTCTCCAGACCTCTCCCGTACAGGACTCCTCCTCTAGGAGGCAGACTCTCTCCAGACCTCTCCCGTACAGACTCCTCCTCTAGGAGTCAGACTCTCTCCAGACCTCTCCCGTACAGGACTCCTCCTCTAGGAGGCAGAACCTCTCCAGACCTCTCCCATACAGGACTCCTCCTCTAGGAGTCAGACTCTCTCCAGACCTCTCCCGTACAGGACTCCTCCTCTAGGAGGCAGACTCTCTCCAGACCTCTCCCGTACAGGACTCCTCCTCTAGGAGTCAGACTCTCTCCAGACCTCTCCCGTACAGGACTCCTCCTCTAGGAGTCAGACTCTCTCCAGACCTCTCCCGTACAGGACTCCTCCTCTAGGAGTCAGACTCTCTCCAGACCTCTCCCGTACAGGACTCCTCCTCTAGGAGTCAGAACCTCTCCAGACCTCTCCCATACAGGACTCCTCCTATAGGAGGCAGACTCTCTCCAGACCTCTCCCATACAGGACTCCTCCTCTAGGAGTCAGAACCTCTCCAGACCTCTCCCATACAGGACTCCTCCTATAGGAGGCAGAACCTCTCCAGACCTCTCCCGTACAGGACTCCTCCTCTAGGAGTCAGACTCTCTCCAGACCTCTCCCATACAGGACTCCTCCTCTAGGAGGCAGACCCTCTCCAGACCTCTCCCGTACAGGACTCCTCCTCTAGGAGTCAGACTCTCTCCAGACCTCTCCCGTACAGGACTCCTCCTCTAGGAGTCAGACTCTCTCCAGATCTCTCCCGTACAGACTCCTCCTCTAGGAGTCAGACTCTCTCCAGACCTCTCCCGTACAGGACTCCTCCTCTAGGAGTCAGACTCTCTCCAGACCTCTCCCGTACAGGACTCCTCCTCTAGGAGTCAGACTCTCTCCAGATCTCTCCCATACAGGACTCCTCCTTTAGGAGGCAGACCCTCTCCAGACCTCTCCCATACAGGACTCCTCCTCTAGGAGGCAGAACCTCTCCAGACCTCTCCCATACAGGACTCCTCCTCTAGGAGTCAGACCCTCTCCAGACCTCTCCCGTACAGGACTCCTCCTCTAGGAGTCAGACTCTCTCCAGACCTCTCCCGTACAGGACTCCTCCTATAGGAGGCAGAACCTCTCCAGACCTCTCCCATACAGGACTCCTCCTCTTTTAACTGTCTATTATCTGTCTTATTTGTTTATCCCACTTTGTAAAGGGTGTAACACACACACATGAACTCTCTCACACACACACACACACACACACACACACACACACACACACACACACACACACAGACACATTAACTCACACACACACATCCTGACAGAGAGATACTGATAATATTGTGTCATCTTGTGTGTGTTGTCATATCCAATGCAAAGGTCCATTGCTATTTAGAAAAGGCAGCTCTATATTGTGCAGTCTTCCTTCATTACACCAGTGGTTTACTTGTAATGACTGTGATATGTGGCTCAGTGGTGTCCAGTTTTTATTTTTTTTATTTTGTATTACTAAACTTAATTTTTAAGCCCACGTTTTATCATAATTATTTATAAAAAGATCTGTCAGCGGTATTATGCGGGGTGGGGGGGGGCACACTGACTTCACCAGGCTAAGAGTACCCTTTCCAAGATGCACGACAGAGCAAAGATACGCTCGGCAGGACGCTAGATACTCTGGTGCGTGCTGACAGTATGGTCAGTGGAGGAGGAGAGAGAGAGTGTCGAGTGTCGAGAGCATTTGATTTGATTTTAGCTGCCGGTGATGGGCAGGAATCACAGGAGACATGTTTGTAAATACATTATTTTACATTTACATTTACGTCATTTAGCAGACGCTCTTATCCAGAGCGACTTACAAATTGGTGCATTCACCCTATAGCCAGTGGGAGGGTAGAAGGATTACTTTATCCTATCCCAGGTATTCCTTAAAGAGGTGGGGTTTCAAATGTCTCCGGAAGGTGGTGAGTGACTCCGCTGTCCTGGCGTCGTGAGGGAGCTTGTTCCACCATTGGGGTGCCAGAGCAGCGAACAGTTTTGACTGGGCTGAGCGGGAACTATGCTTCCGCAGAGGAAGGGGAGCCAGCAGGCCAGAGGTGGATGAGACGCAATGCCCTCGTTTGGGTGTAGGGACTGATCAGAGCCTGAAGGTACAGAGGTGCCGATCCCCTCACAGCTCCACAGGCAAGCACCATGGTCTTGTAACAGATGCAAGCTTCAACTGGAAGCCAGTGGAGTGTGCGGAGGAGCGGGGGTGACGTGAGAGAAATTGGGAAGGTCGAACACCAGACGGGCTGCGGCATTCTGGATGAGTTGTAGGGGTTTAATGGCACAGGCAGGAGCCCAGCCAACAGCGAGTTGCAGTAATCCAGACGGGAGATGACAAGTGCCTGGATTAGGACCTGTGCCGCTTCCTGTGTAAGGCAGGGTGGTACTCTCCGAATGTTGTAGAGCATGAACCTGCAGGATCGGGTCACCGCCTTGATGTTAGCGGAGAACGACAGGGTGTTGTCCAGGGTCACGCCAAGGCTCTTCGCACTCTGGGAGGAGGACACAACGGAGTTGTCAACCGTGATGGCGAGATCATGGAACGGGCAGTCCTTCCCGGGAGGAAGAGCAGCTCCGTCTTGCCAAGGTTCAGCTTGAGGTGGTGATCCGTCATCCATACTGATATGTCTGCCAGACATGCAGAGATGCGATTCGCCACCTGGTTATCAGAAGGGGAAAGGAGAAGATTAGTTGTGTATCGTCAGCGTAGCAATGATAGGAGAGGCCATGTGAGGATTATATACAGTATGAAGCCTATTGATTCCTTCTTGATGAATAAATAAAACAAACCTGTTTTGTTGTTTCTCTGTATTACTGGCCACCTAGCAATTGTATGAAGTTGGCTTTAGCTAGCCAGCTAGATAGGTTCCCAATGTCCCATCCTCATAACTAGCTACCAAGCCATTTCAGTCTATCAATCAAGTTAGAGTAGCTTATCTGGCTATCTTAGCTAGCATTTCTGCTGGCAAGGTTGCTAGACTTTAGAAAATACACAAATGTATTTAATTATTGGGCTATGATACTATATACCAGTGTGACAGTTGTACTAAACCCCTCAGGCATAAACATTCTTAAAGTATCAATGTGCATCATTAATTAAAATGACAATTAAACAGGTTAAGATGTATGCTTAGATAACCTATGCAGAGATATATACATATTTTGTTACATAGAATTAGGCATAAAGATTATGGATCTAGATCGCAGGAAAAATCTGTTTCAGGTGTTTAAAAAAAATGTGCGTACTTATATGATGTGGCTGCTTTACCTACTGTAGTTAAATGCACTGACTGTAAGTCACTCTGGATATGCAGTTTAATTACATCTGCTACATTAGTCAAAAGAATGGAGAATGCAGCATATCTAAATAAGAACAGGGTTTTAGCAATGTTATTCCACAGTGTTACAAGCAGATCACAGAAAGAGAACCATCCAGAGGCTTCTCATGCCAGAGCATAAAGCGTGCCAAGCACCCGAGCACCGCCCAGCTAGAA
Source organism: Coregonus clupeaformis (assembly GCF_020615455.1). Lineage (NCBI taxonomy): Eukaryota > Metazoa > Chordata > Actinopteri > Salmoniformes > Salmonidae > Coregonus > Coregonus clupeaformis. Next base: position 27,241 of record NW_025536983.1, read on the forward strand.
GAAGAAGAAAAGCCACCGTGCAAATGTGCAAATTTACAGTCATTCCCCCCTGTTGAGGCCTAGCCTCAGAGAGGGCTCCCATCCAGAAAGCTCCACACACACCCACGGCCCGCCAACACCAGCCCAGCACTGTGACAGGAGACTGGGATTGTGTTTCTACCTGTTGCCCAGGCTCTGGACAGACAGCCCTGGATGACCTGGGGAGGGTCCCAATAGTCTAATAAGGATGGCCTCCTCTCTACTGGCCTCCTTGTCTCATTTACTTTATCTGTATAGATGTGAAAGAGGAGGACTGGTGAAAACAAATAATGGGTATTGCTACAGTTTCGGCATTCACCATCATGCTTTCACCTATATGCTCTCCCACCAGTTCAGATGGAGGAGAGGAGACGAGGTCGGATAGATGGATGAAGGAGAGGAGACGAGGTCAGATAGATGGATTAAGGAGAGGAGACGAGGTCAGATAGATGGATTAAGGAGAGGAGACGAGTTCAGATAGATGGAATAAGGAGAGGAGACGAGGTCAGACAGATGGATTAAGGAGAGGAGACGAGTTCGGATAGATGGAATAAGGAGAGGAGACGAGGTCAGATAGATGGATTAAGGAGAGGAGACGAGGTCAGATAGATGGATTAAGGAGAGGAGACGAGGTCAGATAGATGGAATAAGGAGAGGAGACGAGGTCAGATAGATGGATTAAGGAGAGGAGACAAGGTCAGATAGATGGATGAAGGAGAAGAGACGAGGTCAGATAGATGGAATAAGGAGAGGAGACGAGGTCAGATAGATGGATGAAGGAGAGGAGACGAGGTCAGATAGATGGAATAAGGAGAGGAGACGAGGTCGGATAGATGGATGAAGGAGAGGAGACGAGGTCAGATAGATGGAATAAGGAGAGGATACGAGGTCAGATAGATGGATGAAGGAGAGGAGACGAGGTCGGATATATGGATGGAGAGGGAGACGAGATCAGATAGATGGATGAAGGAGAGGAGACGAGGTCAGATAGATGGAATAAGGAGAGGAGACGAGGTCAGATAGATGGATGAAGGAGAGGAGACGAGGTCAGATAGATGGATGAAGGAGAGGAGACGAGGTCAGATAGATGGGCAGGAGAGTAAACCAGCTCGGTGGAGCTCTTTGTATGTTGTATCACCGGGATAAGACTATTGAGACTCACCCCTCCCTGCTTGCCCACGTGCCTCCCTGCTAAGACCAGGCCAATGGGGCAGAGAGAGAGCGAGAGAGAGGGCCAGTGTGTGTGTGATGTACACACCCAGGTCTGAGCCACTGGCTGCCCGTCTGGCCTGCCCCGCTCTTTAAAGTGTATATAGCCAGCGCTCTCTCTCTCTCTCCGTTCATGTGTTTCTCAGCAGGGATAAAGCGGGCCGTGTGTGGGCGTGGAGACGATGTGGTTTCAGCCTGGAGGCCAACAACACACTGATTGGAAGAAAAGGAGGAGGAAGTAAAAGAGAGAGAGAGAGTTAAAAGGAGAAAAGCAATGATCCTGAAATAACAGCATGTCCATAGGAAGACAGAACGTGGAATAGGGAAGGAACGGCTTTTCAGCTTTTCCATCCGTTTTTTTAAACCAATTTTGAGAGATTCCTCTCAGCCTCACACACACACACACACACTGTGGCTGTTTAAATGAAGGTGGAGGCTTGTGGTGGATAGGGAGATGAGGACACCAAAGATACACTACTGTTCAAAAGTTTGGGGTCACTTAGAGATACGTCTTTTTTTTTGCAACTCTGCCTAGAAGGTCAGCATCCTGGAGTCGCCTCTTCACTGTTGACGTTGAGACTGGTGTTTTGCGGATACTATTTAATGAAGCTGCCAGTTGAGGACATGTGAGGCGTCTGTTTCTCAAACTGGACACTCTAATGTATTTGTCCTCTTGCTCAGTTGTGCACTGGGGCATCCCACTCCTCTTTCTATTCTGGTTAGAGACAGTTTGCGCTGTTCTGTGAAGGGAGTAGTACACAGCGTTGTACGAGATCTTCAGTTTCTTGACAATTTCTCGAATGGAATAGCCTTCATTTCTCAGAACAAGAATAGACTGACGAGTTTCAGAAGAAAGTTATTTGTTTCTGACCATTTTGAGCCTGTAATCGAACCCACAATTGCTGATGCTCCAGATACTCAACTAGTCTCAAGAAGGCCAGTTTTATTGCTTATTTAATCAGCACAACAGTTTTCAGCTGTGCTAACATAATTGCAAAAGGGTTTTCTAATGATCAATTAGCCCTTTAAAATGATAAACTTGGATTAGCAAACACAACGTGCCATTGGTACACAGGACTGATGGTTGCTGATAATGGGCCTCTGTACGCCTATGTAGATATTCCATTAAAAATCAGCCGTTTCCAGCTACAATAGCCATTTACAACATTAACAATGTCTACACTGTATTTCTGATCAATTTGATGTTATTTTAATGGACAAAGAAATTGCTTTTCTTTCGAAAACAAGGACATTTCTAAGTGACCCCAAACTTTGGAATGGTAGTGTAGATCTGAAGAGGAAGAGAGGAGAGTACCCAGATACAATGAAGAGAGATGAGAGAGGAGAGGTCATAACGAGGGAAAGTATAGTGTGGTGTGTGTCTGTGTGTCTGTGTTGGAGGTGTCTGTGTTGGAGGTGTCTGTGTGGTGTGTGTCTGTGTTGGAGGTGTCTGTGTTGGAGGTGCCTGTGTGGTGTGTGTCTGTGTTGGAGTTGTCTGTGTTGGAGGTGTCTGTGTTGGAGTGTGTCTGTGTTGGAGGTGTCTGTGTTGGAGTGTGTCTGTGTTGGAGATGCCTGAGTGGTGTGTGTCTGTGTTGGAGGTGTCTGTGTGGTGTGTGTCTGTGTTGGAGGTGTCTGTGTTGGAGGTGTCTGTGTTGGAGATGCCTGAGTGGTGTGTGTCTGTGTTGGAGGTGTCTGTGTGGTGTGTGTCTGTGTTGGAGGTGTCTGTGTTGGAGGTGTCTGTGTTGGAGGTGTCTGTGTGGTGTGTGTCTGTGTTGGAGGTGTCTGTGTGGTGTGTGTCTGTGTTGGAGGTGTCTGTGTTGGAGGTGTCTGTGTGGTGTGTGTCTGTGTTGGAGGTGTCTGTGTGGTGTGTGTCTGTGTTGGAGGTGTCTGTGTTGGAGGTGTCTGTGTGGTGTGTGTTTGTGTTGGAGGTGTCTGTGTGGTGTGGTGGGCATAGCAGAGCAGAGAGACATCAGAGAGAGACAGAGGGTAACCTGCATACTGTTCTCTCTCAGCAGGTATAATTGATGTTAGCATGGCTAGGCCAACATTACCACTGTGGGGCTGTGGTTACTTAAGCAGGTAATTACAAGGCCGCTCCGTGTCACACACACACTTACACGTAAGAAAAGCATCACAAAAAATGTGGAAGGAGAAATTAATACAGGTTCTGACAGGTTTCTGGAGGAGAGGAGAGTGTTTCTACCTACTGCAGCTTCAAACACTGTGTTGTGTGTGTGTGTGTGTGTGTGTGTGTGTGTGTGTGTGTGTGTGTGTGTGTGTGAGACAGAAAGATAGAGAGGGAGAGTAGAGAGAGATGGAGGGAGGGAGAGAGGTGAATCCATCCCATAAGAATCAGTGTCTGCCTTCATCAAAGATGAGGGTCCCCAGACTGTAGGCCAGGAAACACAGAACACTGAAACTATGCAGCCGCTTACTGGAAACTCAACGGAAACATTCTAATGAAACATTCTCTATTAGGAGAAAGACAAGGAAGAAAGAGAGGCGAGGCTAGAGGTTAGAGGTTAGAGGTTAGGGGAGGGATAATTAGGAGAACAGACCGACAGTGAGAGGGACAAGGGATGGAGGGATGGGATGGAGGGATGGGGTAGAGGGATGGGGGTGGAGGGATGGGGTAGAGGGGTGGGGTGGAGGGATGGGGTAGAGGGATGGGGTAGAGGGATGGGGTAGAGGGATGGGATGGAGGGATGGGGTAGAGGGATGGGGTGGAGGGATGGGGTGGAGGGATGGGGTAGAGGGATGGGGTGGAGGGATGGGATGGAGGGATGGGGTAGAGGGATGGGATGGAGGGATGGGGTAGAGGGATGGGTTGGAGGGATGAGGTAGAGGGATGGGGTGGAGGGATGGGGTAGAGGGATGGGATGGAGGGATGGGGTAGAGGGATGAGGTAGAGGGATGGGGTAGAGGGATGGGGTAGAGGGATGGGATGGAGGGATGGGGTAGAGGGATGGGGTGGAGGGATGGGGTAGAGGGATGAGGTAGAGGGGTGAAGATGATGTCATGATCCTCAGGATCATGTCTGTTTAGCCTCAGGAAGGGAGCGGTCGTTTTAGTGTATTTCATTAATATACAGAACACTGGACAGGCGTGAGAATAGCCTCTCACCTGACTTACTGTAACTATGTGTCTGTGTTGGTGTAAAGGGGTGTTCTTACAGGCGTACATGCATGTGTATGCTGTTCTAGCTGGTTTTAATACACAGAACAAAGACAGGCTTCAGAGTACAGTATGGTCTCCTCTCTCTCTCTCTCTCTCTCTCTCTTTCTGTGCTAGTATCTTACCATACTCTATGAGACCTGCCTGTAACATTCAGAGTACAGTATGGTCTCCTCTCTCTCTCTCTCTCTCTCTCTCTCTCTCTCTCTCTCTCTCTCTCTCTCTCTCTCTCTCTCTCTCTCTCTCTTTCTGTGCTAGTATCTTACCATACTCTATGAGACCTGCCTGTAACATTCAGAGTACAGTATGGTCTCCTCTCTCTCTCTCTCTCTCTCTCTCTCTCTCTCTCTCTCTCTCTCTCTCGCTCTCTCTCTGTCCTAGTATCTTACCGTACTCTATGAGACGTGCCAGTAACATTTGCTTATTGTACTGTTAGACTGAAACCATGTGTTTGTTTGGCATTGAACCTGAAATAGCATTGTGTGCATATGTACGTGTATTGGAGTATACCTGCTGTGTGTGTGTGTGTGTGTGTGTGTGTGTGTGTGTGTGTGTGTGTGTGTGTGTGTGTGTGTGTGTGTGTGTGTGTGTGTGTGTGTGTGTGTGTGTGTGTGTGTGTGTGTGTGTGTGTGTGTGTGTGTGTGTGTGTGTGCGCGCTTGGGTGCAAACGGGTGTGCTTACTGTAGGTGCATACTTGTCGGTGTGTGCTTTGTACTGAGAGGTAGAACAATGGGACACTTTCACCAGCCTCACAGCCATTGGAGAAACATTATAGCTTCTCACTGGGCTGCTCAGACCACTAAGCCTCTGAGGCTCATAGAGACCTATATCATAGAGACCTATATCATAATAATAATAATATGCCATTTAGCAGACGCTTTTATCCAAAGCGACTTACAGTCATGCGTGCATAAATTTTTTTTGTGTATGGGTGGTCCCGGGGATCGAACCCACTACCTTAGCGTTACAAAGCGCCGTGCTCTACCAGCTGAGCTACAGAGGACCACTATCATAGAGGTCTATATCATAGAGGCCTATATCATAGAGACCTATAGAGACCTATATCATAGAGACCTATATCATAGAGGCCTATATCATAGAGACCTATATCATAGAGACCTATAGAGACCTATATCATAGAGACCTATAGAGCTATATCATAGAGACCTATAGAGACCTATATCATAGAGGCCTATATCATAGAGACCTATATCATAGAGGTCTATATCATAGAGACCTATAGAGACCTATATCATAGAGACCTATATCATAGAGACCTATAGAGATCTATATCATAGATCTATATCATAGAGGCCTATATCATAGAGTCCTATATCATAGAGGCCTATATCATAGAGACCTATAGAGGCCTATATCATAGAGGCCTATATCATAGAGACCTATAGAGACCTATATCATAGAGACCTATATCATAGAGACCTATATCATAGAGACCTATAGAGATCTATATCATAGACCTATATCATAGAGTCCTATATCATAGAGGCCTATATCATAGAGACCTATAGAGGCCTATATCATAGAGGCCTATATCATAGAGACCTATAGAGATCTATATCATAGAGACCTATATCATAGAGACCTATATCATAGAGAGCTATAGAGACCTATATCATAGAGATCTATATCATAGAGACCTATAGAGACCTATATCATAGAGACCTATATCATAGAGACCTATATCATAGAGGCCTATATCATAGAGACCTATAGAGACCTATATCATAGAGGCCTATATCATAGAGACCTATATTATAGAGACCTATATCATAGAGGCCTATATCATAGAGACCTATAGAGACCTATATCATAGAGGTCTATATCATAGAGACCTATAGAGACATATATCATAGAGGCCTATATCATAGAGACCTATATCATAGAGGCCTATATCATAGAGACCTATAGAGACCTATATCATAGAGGCCTATATCATAGAGGCCTATATCATAGAGACCTATATCATAGAGGTCTATATCATAGAGACCTATAGAGACCTATATCATAGAGACCTATATCATAGAGACCTATATCATAGAGACCTATATCATAGAGACCTATAGAGATCTATATCATAGACCTATATCATAGAGGCCTATATCATAGAGTCCTATATCATAGAGGCCTATATCATAGAGACCTATAGAGGCCTATATCATAGAGGCCTATATCATAGAGAGACCTATAGAGACCTATATCATAGAGACCCATATCATAGAGACCTATATCATAGAGACCTATAGAGATCTATATCATAGACCTATATCACAGAGGCCTATATCATAGAGGCCTATATCATAGAGGCCTATATCATAGAGACCTATAGAGGCCTATATCATAGAGGCCTATATCATAGAGACCTATAGAGATCTATATCATAGAGACCTATATCATAGAGACCTATATCATAGAGAGCTATAGAGACCTATATCATAGAGACCTATATCATAGAGATCTATATCATAGAGACCTATATCATAGAGACCTATATCATAGAGACCTATATCATAGAGGCCTATATCATAGAGACCTATAGAGACCTATATCATAGAGGTCTATATCATGAGACCTATATTATAGAGACCTATATCATAGAGGCCTATATCATAGAGACCTATAGAGACCTATATCATAGAGGTCTATATCATAGAGACCTATAGAGACATATATCATAGAGGCCTATATCATAGAGACCTATATCATAGAGGCCTATATCATGAGAGACCTATAGAGACCTATATCATAGAGAGACTTATATCATAGAGGCCTATATCATAGAGACTTATATCATAGAGATCTATATCATAGAGACCTATCAGTAGAGGCCTATATCATAGAGACCTATAGAGACCTATATCATAGAGACCTATATCATAGAGACCTATAGAGACCTTTTGCTTATTGTACTGTTAGACTGAAACCATGTGTTTGTTTGGCATTGAACCTGAAATAGCATTGTGTGCATATGTACGTGTATTGGAGTATACCTGCTGTGTGTGTGTGTGTGTGTGGTGGGTGTTGGTGGGGTGTGTGTATGTGTGTGTGTGTGTGTGTGTGTGTGTGTGTGTGTGTGTGTGTGTGAGTGTGTGTGTGAGTGTGTGTGTGTGTGTGTGTGTGTGTGTGTGTGTGTGTGTGTGTGTGTGTGTGTGTGCGCTTGGGTGCAAACGGGGTGTGCTTACTGTAGGTGCATACTTGTCGTGTGTGCTTTGTACTGAGAGGTAGAACAATGGGACACCTTTCACTCAGCCTCACAGCCATTGGAGAAACATTATAGCTTCTCACTGGGCTGCTCAGACCACTAAGCCTCTGAGGCTCATAGAGACCTATATCATAGAGACCTATATCATTAATAATATGCCATTTAGCAGACGCTTTTATCCAAAGCGACTTACAGTCATGCGTGCATACATTTTTTTTGTGTATGGGGTGGTCCCGGGATCGAACCCACTACCTTAGCGTTACAAGCGCCGTGCTCTACCAGCTGAGCTACAGAGGACCACTATCATAGAGGTCTATATCATAGAGGCCTATATCATAGAGACCTATAGAGACCTATATCATAGAGACCTATATCATAGAGGGCCTATATCATAGAGGCCTATATCATAGAGACCTATATCATAGAGACCTATATCATAGAGACCTATAGAGATCTATATCATAGAGACCTATATCATAGAGGTCTATATCATAGAGACCTATATCATAGAGACCTATATCATAGAGGCCTATATCATAGAAGCCTATATCATAGAGGCCTATATCATAGAGACCTATATCATAGAGGTCTATATCATAGAGACCCATAGAGACCTATATCATAGAGGCCTATATCATGAGACCTATAGAGACCTATATCATAGAGACCTTATCATAGAGACCTATAGAGATCTATATCATAGAGACCTATATTATAGAGGCCTATATCATAGAGTCCTATATCATAGAGGCCTATATCATAGAGACCTATAGAGGCCTATATCATAGAGGCCTATATCATAGGAGACCTATATCACAGAGACCTATATCATAGAGAGCTATAGAGACCTATATCATAGAGATCTATATCATAGAGACCTATAGAGACCTATATCATAGAGACCATAATCATAGAGACCTATATCATAGAGGCCTATATCATAGAGACCTATAGAGACCTATATCATAGAGACCTATATCATAGAGGCCTATATCATAGAGACCTATAGAGACCTATATCAAGAGGCCTATATCATAGAGACCTATAGAGACATATACCATAGAGGCCATATCATAGAGACCTATATCATAGAGGCCTATATCATAGAGACCTATAGAGACCTATATCATAGAGGCCTATATCATAGAGGCCTATATCATAGAGATCTATATCATAGAGATCTATATCAGTAGAGACCTATATCATAGAGGACTATATCATAGAGACCTATAGAGACCTATATCATAGAGACCTATATCATAGAGACCTATATCAAGAGACCTATATCATAGAGACCTATAGAGACCTATATCATAGAGACCTATAGAGACCTATATCATAGAGACCTATATCATAGAGACCTATATCATAAAGACCTATATCATAGAGACCTATAGAGACCTATATCATAGGAGACCTATATCATAGAGACCTATAGAGACCTATATCATAGAGACCTATATCATAGAGACCCTATCTGATGAAGGACAATAATGACTCAATCACAGACTCTGTTATATTCAGATTATGAGGAAATACTTTACAATGTACAGCTGTGTGTTATATACAGAGCCTTCAGAAAGGATTCACACCCCTTGACTTATTCCACATGTTGCTGTGTTACAGCCTGAATTCTAAATGGATTCAATTGATTGATTTTTTATCACCCATCATACATAATACATAATGACGAAGTGAAAACATGTTTTTAGAATTGTTTTGGACATTTATTGAAAATGAAATACAGAAATTGAATTTACATAAGTATTCACACCCCTGAGTCAATACACGTTAGAATCACCTTTGGCAGCGATTACAGCTGTGAGTCTTTCTGGGTACGTCTCTAAGAGCTTTACAAACCTAGATTGTACAATATTTGCACATTATTCTTTAAAAAATTCATCAAGCTCTGTCAAGTTGGTTCGTTGATCATTGCTAGACAGCCATTTTCATGTCATGCCATAGATTTTCAAGCCGATTTAAGTCAAAACTGTAACTAGGCCACTCAGGAACATTCAATGTCGTCTTGGTAAGCAACTCCAGTGTATATTTGGCCTTGTGTTTTAGCTTGCAGTGTCCTGCTGGAATGTGAATGTGTCTCCCAGTGTCTGGTGGAAAGCAGACCAACCAGGTTTTACTCTGGGATTTAGCCCTGTGCTAGATCCATTCAGTGTTTTATTTTTTACCCATCTACCAATAGGTGACCTTCGTTGCGAGGGCATTGGTCTTTGTGGTTGAATCTGTGTTTGAAATTCACTTCTCGACTGAGGACCTTACAGAGATAATTGTATGATGGAGTATAGAGATGAGACAGTCATTCAAAAATCATGTTACAAAAATCATGTTAAACACTATCATTGCAACACAGAGTGAGTCCATGCAACTTGTTATGTGACTTGTTAAGCTACAATGTTACTCCTGAATGTATTTAGGCTTGCCATAACAAAGGGGTTGAATACATATTGACTCAAGACATTTCCAGCTTTTCATTTTAATTAATTTGTAAACATTTCTGACAAAACAGAATTCACTCTGACATTATGGGGTATTGTGTGTAGGCCAGTGGCACATAATCTCAATGTAATCTTTGTTGATATACTTTTATAATATAATTAATAGATGTTGCATTAGACATATTTAAAATAAAACGTGTAAAAAAACTCAGTGGTTGCTATGGATTTAATACTAAAGGAAATGATCAAACAAGTAAAAAATGCAGCATTAAACTATCCCCAGGTTTTATTCTAAAATGAGCAGTGTTCGGATCTCTATAGCACCTCTGCAACATGACAAATGCGCGGGCGTGTCAAAAACCCCGGCCTTGGTGATGGCTGTCAATCAACACTTGTCATTCCGTTCTGTCTGTGTCTGTGCGCGCTCCTGTCCAGTCCTGTGGGAGTTGCTGGGGGTACTTTAGGATATCCTCTCCCGCTACTTTATTACCCCGCTCCGAAGACAGCTATACGCGAGGAGGGCTGGCGCATGGGCTAAGCACTGGGCGAAACTCTCCCAACTCTACTCAACTTTCAACTCATTCACTCTCTCTCTCTCTCTCTCTCTAAACTCAAACATCGACTAGAGGACTGTGGAAGTTGTCAGGCTCTCTGCCGCTATCTTCAAGTATACCGCTACCGGACGCCCCGTGCGAGACTTCAATCCAGCTCTGCCTGTCACACGGCTCGCGCCGCCGGGGACTGGAGTTTACAGGGGGCTTTATTAAAGGAATGCATACTTGAAGAGGAAACAATAAATGTCTGGATATCCTCTGGCTCTGAAGATGTTGCTGCTGGAAACTTTCTCTTCTTGGCTACATGGTTTCACTGGGAGTGTGACTGGCGTTCGTGCGTTTGTAAGCAGGCTGGGGTAGACTACTAAAGGTGGAGTCATCATACCGTAGTTCATATTTTCTTTTGTTTCACGCACTCTGTCCGTAGCAGCTTCTGTCATCTCACTAACTGGAATACTTCGCATTTGTTTGTTTTGCGTGGAAACAGAGACGCTTGTGTAATCGATTGGAGACCGAGCAACTAATTTGAAATCATTTGTATTGGTACACCTGTTGCTTATTGCTATGCTATCTATGCCAGCGGAGCAAACAACTGTCTCCACCGCGGGTGAACAGGAGAGCTAAGAACGATTTCCGAGACGGAGGAGCGAACTGAGCGGGTTCTTTTGGAACAGACAGAAAAACTTTTTCTTTTGGAACTTGAAATTAGTCAACGACAAAAGGAACTCCCGTGCCAAGTGTAATTTAACGGAGGTGGAATTTGTATATTTTTCGGGGGAAACTCATACTTGTATGATCGGTCGTTCATAAAGTTGTTCTCTCAACGAAGAGACTTCGTTCTGGAACTCTGGAACTCAGCAGAAAGTTTTGGAACGCCGAACGCTCAGGGGGAAACGGTCGTGCAACTAATCGATACAAGTAAGGACAAATTATTTTATATCGTGCCACGGATTATAATGAATGTTTATGGTTACTTTTAAACTAGGGAATGAATGCGCTTTTGTATCAGCATAAACTCTCCCCCATTGTGCACGCTTCATTTCACTTATATAAGTTTCAAAATAGCCTCCCGAGGAGTTGGAATTTGATACAGTTATTTTATTTGACAAAACTTTGAGTTCAATTTAAACTCCTTGCTGAATGTGGGGGTTGTGTCTGCAGGCTTCTATCTGCAAACCCGACGAACTGTTCTAAATTAACTCAGTGACTGTGGTCAAAATGGAGACTAAATGTGTTCAAGAAAACTATTCCAACAGAAAATCTGTTTTCTTTCCGACGTGCAGAAAAGCGCTTGGGTGTATAGGCCTATTTTTTTATTTTCTTCTCGTTTTAAATTATGCAACTTCATTATTAGGCTAAAGTTTTGAATTACTTTGTTGATTGTAATTTTCTTGGAGGTGAGGCTTTAGGTCGTTCCCATTTTAGGTCAATGGGTCTAATTAGTGGTCGAGTTTGACCTCTGACATTAAGTGTCGAGCTTATAGCTTTAGTTAGACAACTGAATGAATACATGACAACTGTTAAATGCTTCGTAAGCGGCTGGATAAGCAACAGCTAATTTCAGTCATTCAAGTTTTCTGACGCATCACTAAATTGATTTAGGCCGCTAATATGGTCTGCTGTGCAGTGTGCGGAGAATAGTTGCTGGTCTATTCTATTCTATTCTAATTTACTTACACTGTCATCTTCTATGCATTTATATTATTTTAAGACTATTTTACATAGGCCTACCGGATCAGACAGTAATATAGGTCAGTGTGCGACAGAAACCGTAACTGCGCTACTCTCCCTATAGTTGTTCAAACCAGTCTAACCCTGTCAATACTGTTTTAAATCACACACACAAAATACGATTATCAGGTATGAGATTATCGAGTGGCACCCCAAAATAGAATGTTGCCAATGTAATTAGTTAGCCTTTGTGTTAATGAAAAACAATCTATCAAAAAATCTGAATGAAATCACATCTAAGTTGAGGAATATAATATCCATTTTAGATCCAACTTGAGTAGGCCTATTTTCCCGTTGTAGGAAATTGCAACACTGTAGTAATTATTGGGTCATTATTTATCCATCTTCTAAATGGTCATTTCCAACAGAAACAGACTGTGTGCTTTTAGTATTTCACTCACATAAGTTATCTCTCTGAAATTATATGAAGGAAATGTGCTTTCATAGACAGACAATATCAGAATATTAATGAATTTAATTTATGAAGTTTAATTAAGTTTAATCTCTCTCTCTCATCATCCCTGACTCATATCTTGATATCATCCAACAGCCAATATAATGAACCATCAGATCTTACCTCAGAGTAGACCTGAGGCGGTCTCTATCTTACCTCAGAGTAGACCTGAGGCGGTCTCTATCTTACCTCAGAGTAGACCTGAGGTTGTCTCTATCTTACCTCAGAGTAGACCTGAGGCGGTCTCTATCTTACCTCAGAGTAGACCTGAGGCGGTCTCTATCTTACCTCAGAGTAGACCTGAGGTTGTCTCTGTCTTACCTCAGAGTAGACCTGAGGCGGTCTCTATCTTACCTCAGAGTAGACCTGAGGCGGTCTCTATCTTACCTCAGAGTAGACCTGAGGCGGTCTCTGTCTTACCTCAGAGTAGACCTGAGGCGGTCTCTGTCTTACCTCAGAGTAGACATGAGGCTGTCTCTTTCTTACCTCAGAGTAGATATCGGTCTCAGAAAGCAGAGAGCTGAAAGGACCATGCTGTCAACATTACCAACATTAGGGGAAATCCTACTAGAGCCTTTCCTCTTTAGTATTATTAACTAATGTGAACTCCCCACAAGGAATATACTCACAAAATGGTTAAAACAATGTGCGTTAGGAAAGACGTGGTGTCTTTTACCAAACGTATCAGTCAGTGAATAACCAGACTGGTTAAAACAGGTGTCTGTCAAGAAGTAGATATTTGGAAAATAGTTAAGGACTCTGTTGGATCATAGTTTGCCTCAGGGGACAGATGGATGAGGATTTTGGTAGAAGTGTCAGAGAGGACTACTGTGAACTTCCTCCTCCCAGCAGGTCCTCAGTGTGTTCTCAGTACACACTCAGAAAACAGTTCAAATATCTTAGTTGGACTGCAGTGTCCCCCTTCAGGGTGGTTATAGAGAAGCCTCTTAGGAAAATGTAAACACGCACTGGACAACACACACACACAACGCACACGGACACACACACACACACACACACACACGCACACGGACACACACACACACACACACGACACACACACACACACACACACACACACACACACACACGCACACGGACACACACACACGTAATTAAATAACATTTGTCATATATGCATATTATATATGCACCTCACATGCGACCCGTGATAACACTATGCAATTTATATATTAATAAAGTCAATTAAAATGTTTATCTATCATGAAGATAATTGTAGCAATATGCAGGACTATTGATGAGTTCCATTAATAGAAAGGTCTGAGAATTGTCTTCTGAAGGCAAATAGATTTAATTACATTGTAAAATAAAATATTCACCTAACTGAAAAAGAGAGTGGTTGCTTGCATATTCTCCATCATGTACTGTAGTCTACGTGTTCGTTATATATCAGGAATCAAATGGAATGATCAATCAAAACTTTCTACAGACAGGCAGGTATACAACACGGAAGGATATGTCAACCCTCTACATTAGAAAATACAAACTCACCCGGACCAGGCATCTGAAGTTCCTTACGATATATCGCTTAGGGTAACCATTTACTGAAGTGAAGTCATATTTCCTATAACATATGATACATTTTACGCCATTACACACACACACTGACACACACAGACACACACCGAGACACGCACGCACGACACACACACACACACACACACACACACACACACACACACACACACACACACACACACACACACACACACACACACACACACACACACACACACACACGGATCCCGGGGTTTGAAACATGCACCACTCTCTGGTGTTAAAGAGGTCTGCCCTGTACTACTCTCTCACACTGTGCTCCACCTGCACACACACACACCCAGACATGCGCGGGCGCTATATGAGACCCAGACCCATTGTGGTGAGTCCCATTGTTATGAGCAGCTAGGGTTTAACCCCTGTCACAGAGGATCCCGGGTGGAATTCCCAACCCCCCAGCAGCAATCGGCCCAGCATTTTCAAAACCTGCCCCTTGAGCAAGAGAGGCCTCTCTTAACCTTCAGGACTTATTTGCACACACAGGCCTCAGATGTGTGTGTGTGTGTGTGTGTGTGTGTGTGTTCACGAGTGCGTGCATTTCTCAAAGAGCAGGGACTGGCAGGTGACAACCTTATATTCTGGTGTCATTCCGTCCTTGTAAATGTCTGTCTCTCCCTTCTCTCCTTCTCTCCCTCTCTCCTCTCCTTCTTTCTCTTCTATCCCTCTCTCATTCTCTCCCTCTCTCCCCTCTCTCCTTCTCTCCCCTTCTCTCCTCTCTCTCCTTCTCTCCTCTCTCTTTCTCCTCTCTCTCTCTCTCTCCCTCTCTCCCTCTCTCCTTCTCTCCTTCCCTCCTTCTCTCCCTCTCCCTCTCTCCCTCTCTTTCTCTCTCCCTCTCTTCTTCTCTCCTTCTCTTCCCTCCTTCTGTCCCTCTCTCTCTCTCCCTCTCTCCTCCTCTCTTCACTCTTCCTCCCTCCCCTCATTACCAGTTAAGCCATCTAGTCTGGAGTGATTCCAGATCATGTTGGGATGACAGACTTGATGTGACTGGACCACTGGTATTCAAGGGGGGTTTGTGGAGTGGGAGTCATTTCTGACCCGTTGGATATTGGTGATGGACTGATGTCATTGAGGCCGCAGGGTGCAGTGTGTGGTTACGTGGTCAGTCACGTTTGGACATTTGATTTACGCTGTCACTGTGTGTGTGTGTGTGTGTGTATGTGTCTGTGTGTGTGTGTGTGTGTGTGTGTGTGTGTGTGTGTGTGTGTGTGTGTGTGTGTGTGCGTGTGTGTGTGTGTGTCGTGTATGGTAGAGGAATGTAGAGGGGAGTGGAGTTGATTTAGATATTGATGTAATGAAACTGTTATGTGTGTAGCTGTGGGGGATGGAAGGTGTGTGTGTGTGTGTGTTCAGCAGCAGCAGTAACAGAGTTAGCTCTGGGAAACCTCTCTATAGCTGATTCAGTCCTGATAAAAACGTCAGCAGCACACCTGGACCTGCACAGACCAGACCTGCACGGAGCACAGCCCGCCTCCACACACACACACACACACACACACACACACACACACACACACACTCCTACAACAGTGGTTGTTCTCTCTCTTTGTAGGAATGATAAGACTAAAGCACGTGTTCTATCACCATTACGAGGATATGAGCTCCAAGCACCAAGCACACAGTAATGTCCTCTCAGCTCTCAGTAATGTCCTCTCAGCACACAGTAATGTCCTCTCAGCTCTCAGTAATGTCCTCTCAGCACACAGTAATGTCCTCTCAGCTCTCAGTAATGTCCTCTCGCACACAGTAATTGTCCTCTCAGCATACAGTAATGTCCTCTCAGCACACAGTAATGTCCTCTCAGCACACAGTAATGTGTCCTCTCAGCACACATTAATGTCCTCTCAGCACACAGATGTTCCTCTCAGCTCTCAGTAATGTCCTCTCAGCACACATAATGTCCTCTCACTCTCTGTAATGTCCTCTCACACACAGGTAATGTCCTCTCAGCTCTGCCAGGTAATGTGTCCTCTCAGCTCTCAGTAATGTCCTCTCGGCTCTCGGTGAATGTCCTCTCAGCTCCTCAGTAATGTCCTCTCAGCTCTCAGTAATGTCCTCTCAGCTCTCAGTAATGTGTCATCTCAGCTCTCAGTAATGTGTCCTCTCAGTTTCTCAGTAATGTCCTCTCAGCTCTCAGTAATGTATCCTCTCAGCTCTCAGTAATGTGTCCTCTCAGCTCTCAGTAATGTCCTCTCAGCTCTCAGTAATGTGTCCTCTCAGCTCTCAGTAATGTCCTCTCAGCTCTCAGTAATGTCCTCTCGGCTCTCAGTAATGTCCTCTCAGCTCTCAGTAATGTGTCCTCTCAGCTCTCGTAATCTCCTCTCAGCTCTCAGTAATGTCCTCTCAGCTCTCGTAATGTCCTCTCAGCTCTCAGTAATGTGTCCTCTCAGCTCTCAGTAATGTGTCCTCTCAGCTCTCAATAATGTGTCCTCTCAGCACACAAGTAATGTCCTCTCAGCTCTCAGTAATGTGTCCTCTCGCGTCACAGTAATGTCCTCTCAGCTCTCAGTAATGTGTCCTCTCAGCTCTGTAATATGTCCTCTCAGCTCTCAGTAATGTATCCTCTCAGCTCTCAGTAATGTCCTCTCGCTCTCGTAATGTCTCCTCTCAGCTCTCTAATTCTAAATGCGTCAGCTGCTTCCCAGACGAAACAGTTCTGAAGAGGT
This sequence comes from Coregonus clupeaformis, assembly GCF_020615455.1. NCBI lineage: Eukaryota > Metazoa > Chordata > Actinopteri > Salmoniformes > Salmonidae > Coregonus > Coregonus clupeaformis. The sequence continues at coordinate 44,295 of NW_025536983.1, forward strand.
TGTGACACATATTATTACGACATTTCGTTTAGTTTTGTTGTTTGGCACACAACATTTCTTCTTGAGGCAAGCTGAGGTCGTTGCAGTCTCCCCCTTCGTTGGTGATTGGTCAACAGTAGGATTCTTCAGTAAAGTATTTGTTGTCATTTCATTGAGAAATACTGCACCAAACATCTTAGTTAGATGTAAAATTGCGTGACTAAGATCT